>NC_091130.1:17812858-18120358 GCF_040183065.1 Periplaneta americana
ATAAGGTGATAGTGTATAGCCAAGGTAAGTGAAGGTATTTACTTTTTCTATTATTCTATTATTTATGCAATATAAACCTAGAGGACATCGTCGACCAGGAAGACCTTTAAGAAGACTGCTAGATGGGGCCGAAACAGGTCTACAGAGGCCTAATTCGTGAAGGATGATGATGATGATTATTTTATTATTCAAACAGATTTTACTTGGTACAGGGAATTTCCCACAAAATGACATGATTTTCGATTTTTCAATATTAATTTCCATGTTATATTTTTCACTGACCATATTTAAATTGTGTACTGAATATTGTAAATCATCTTCAGTTGATGCCATGAGAACTAGATCATCAGCGAAAAGTAAAGCATCAAGCTGCAAATTTCGATTAATTGGAATAAATCCATGGCGTGTCTGTCGCCAATCTTGAATGATTCTATTTATATACACAGTGAAACCTGTTCAAATCGGAACCTGAATAATCCGGAATCCTGTCTATTTCGGAACAATTTATTGGTCCCGGCGAAATTCGTATGTATTATGTGCAATTTTTCCTGAATAAAACGGAAACTTCCAACGCGGAAACAGAAACTGCCTACTTCTATTCAAAACGGAAATAATATTTTGAGCACACTATATTTTGAAACAGTGTGTAATTTCAAGGAATATACGAAATATATAGGTCACTAAGATAAAAACAAGTATTCTTTGCAAAATTTTAGGGTGTACGAGGGTACGAGGGTGTGTTGGCCTGTCGGTCATAAATTTTATTACTCTGTTGACTAGGCAGGCGAGTCTGTTCAAAGATTTTCAATGCTTCACACCCGTCCCATACACAGTCGTAGCTAGGCAGAGCGCAAATGTAGTGATTTCCTGGTAAAAAAAAGTTGCATAAAATGTAGCATTAACATTAAGTGATGAAGTAAAAGTTATCGAGTTAAAGAAAAATTAGAAACGAAGTGTATGTGAAATAATATTGAAGTACAGTTGCGGGAAACTCAGGTGTGGCACTTTAAAAAATAAAGATCATAATGAGTGAGTGACTTGCAGCCAGTATTGGTGATATAAAAGGAACCAGAAAACAACAGTTTATGTGGAAATAAATGAACTGTTGTGGGAGTGGGTTCTTCATGACCTTTCAAAGAACATGCCGATTTCTAAATCTATTCTGCAAAACAAGCCATTGTACTGGCAAAGAAATTACATAAAGCAGAATTCAAAGCTTCTAATGGATGGCTCCTAGTCCAATTAATTAATACTGTAATGTGCAGTCATATACAATACAGTATTATAGTATAGTTTTGGATATCAAATTGAATGAGATTAGTAAACTTTAGTAGTGTTTAATGATTAATGAGTGAGTTACGATATTATTTTCATCAAGATGATTCACCAACGGAATAAGCGACAGAAGACTGATTTAATGTGAGTAGTGTTAAATTGAATATTTTGCGACATGCCATTTTGTTTTTCATGTATATGAATGATAAAATATTCCTTTTTAATGTAACACCTGAATAATACGGAAACCTGTCCACAACGGAAAAAAAATTAGGACCATGTCACTTCCGTCCTGAACAGGTTTCACTGTATATAATAAACAGAAGTGGTAAAAGGCCACAGCCTTGTCATACTCCACTATAAATAGGTCGCCACTGTGAAAGTTTATTGTTGCTTCGAATTGCTATGATGGTTGTTTTATATATATTGTAAATATTTTGTATAAGCTGTTGAGGCACTTGATCATCTGCCAAAATCTGAAGTAATTTATCAAAAGCCTTTTTAAAGTCAATGAAGGCCATATGCGTTTCTCGATTAAATTTTCTATGTTTACCATGAAACAATGGTAAATAAGGTAATGATATTCTACAGGCATATTATGTATGTATTAAATAGTTGCATGGGAATCCCAAGATCGAAATCTCTCGTCCCATTCCAATAATTGTGGACAGATTAATCAAACTTCCCAACAGAAAAAAGAGGGGGAGGGGAAGAGGTCGAATAGTACAGAGAAGTTACACTACCTAGAAGCTGCCATATCCATGCCAGCAACAGAGAGCATTTGGTTCAGGACCTCACGTGATGCTGAAGACGGAGGAACAGCTGGAGGAACACCATTGTGATCCTCTGACGAACCTTTACGAGATGTACAACCTGGTGTGCAGCCATCCATGTCGAGTGGACATCTCGGAGCTCCAACAGCATGCAAGTAGTAAAGTTTCTTATCTCCTTCACTGTCTGGTGGAACTACATGACGTGGCGTTGCCCCTGAATTGTTCCTGTACAGATACAGTCCCAGAAAAAAAAAATAAATGACAGGATGTTCACAATATTACATTCCCATCACAAATGCCATGCTTTTCACAACAATTCGGTTCCTTTGTCATGTTGTGGGTGGTATTACTGTTTATAATTCTATTCATGGGCTATAATTCGAAAGACATAATAGACATAAAATCACTCAAATAGATAAACTTTCGTTTTCTGGATTACACACAATAGGAATATACGTTACAAGAGCGGTATGTTGATGTTTTCATGTTCGAGGAAAAGATTGAAAAAGCAAAACGTAGTTGAGCTTTTTTAATTTCCGACAACATGAAAACAAACATATCGCTCGTGTATCATACATTATTTTGTGCGAAGATCGTTTATTACATACCTGAAAGAGGAATTTATAATTACTTGCAATGAAATCTCCATCTTGGTTTCTGTTCAATGACAGCAACTTTTAAAAACTAAAATAACTATCTTCAACATTGTTGCTATAAAATGTTTTCTGTGTTTACTATATTCCAGCAGGCCGTGATATAAGACTGTCTTTTTTTTCCCCCCAGTCTATAAATGCGAACTTAAAACAAACGGTAAGGTTATGTAATGATTTATTTTTCATTTTAATATTTTAACAATATTATTTATATAACATATTGCAGTAATAACATCGGCATCTGGAATCTTGTTGATTTTTTCACAGCTTCCTTAATGTTACTTGCATTACAAATGCAGTACCTTTTGTGGTGTTCTAGAGTTTACTTAATTTTTGCAAATATTTAAAAACAATAATTAACAGTGCAATTTAGGTGAAATTGCAGTGGTAAGTTTCCAATTTATAATTAATACTATGTTAAACGTCTCTAAAAATAATATGTTAAAAGCCTAAAGCAGTAAAATGAATATGGCGCTTAAGCGGTAAGAATAGGGAAATTGTTATGTGTGTTACGTTGGGAATACTGAATGTGCTATTTCACACTTACCGCGTATTGGTTTCGTGCGGAAAGCAAGCAAATACGCACGATCTCGTACAAAATAGTACATTATGCAACGAGCCTATAATGGTAGTAATTAAGACGCGAGTATGTTTATGAAACGAGCGCAAGCAAGTTTCATAATTTTCATACAAGAGTTTAATTACCATTATAGGCAAGTTTCATACGACTTTTTATGCTCGACCATATTTCTAACTTGAAATTATTCATAAGTATTCATGTTATTCTTACCTGACTGGGGAGCAGAACTGACCTTGTGCAATATCTCGTAAATTGTGAGATGTGCGCAGATGCAAAGTATTGATTTTTTCCGACAAACGAATGTCATTGAACTTGATATAATCTAGAGAGTAAAATAAACATTAACCTTGATATAACCTTGAAATTGATTTAGACATTGAAAAACGAGATGCCAAATTGAATTTATTTGAATATTATTTACAATTAACGCTAATTATTATAGTAAAAGAACATAACCTTCTCTGACAGTATTGGATTTCCAGCCTCCATGATGTTTTGCTAGTTGTCTTTCGATTGCATATGTCAGAATAATCGATACTTGCACTTTCATATTGCTTTCTGATTGGTGGAAAACCTGAACTTTAATGAATAGGTGTACTTTAATGAGGTCCATTAAAGGGCTGCTACCAGGTGTATAATTACTACATTTCGGCATGGTCGAGCATAAAAGTATTATTTGTAATTCTAAATGTAAGATATTTTACTTCATTTACACATTGCACAGTTGAAATATGTGTATGTATGCAATTGAACTCCATTCTTATTCACGACCTTTGTTTCATCACAGGACTTCTCTACTTGCTAAAATTCTCTTTATATTGTCCTTTTCCATGTTATTTTTCATCCTTCTACTTTTTGTTCTCCTTGTGGGTTCCATTCCAGTAATCATCTAAATCTATGCTGCAGTTGCTCTCAAATTAAAAATGGATGTCTCTCTCACATATACATATGTGCGTATATACACATACAGTATGTATACAGTAAAATCCTGTTTTAACATTCCAAATTTCGAGGAATGATTTCAAAGGTCTCGGTAGATCTACCATAAAAACAATATAATTGATTTCCACTTTCAAGGAACACCGAGTTAGGGAAAATCCCTTTGAATACATTTGAATAGATTTCTTTATATATAACCCGTCATAAGAAAATTTCGAACCTATTTCAAACATATTTTGTGGTTAATTTCTTAAGGTACGGTCATACCAATGTTGTTGTTGTTTTCTAATATCAGGCGTTACTTACTTACTCACTTACTTACAAATGGCTTTTAAGGAACCCGAAGGTTCATTGCTGCCCTCACATAAGCCCGCCAGCGGTCCCTATCCTGCGCAAGATTAATCCAGTCTCTATCATCATACCCCACCTCCCTCAAATCCATTTTAATATTATCCTCCCATCTACGTCTCGGCCTCCCTAAAGGTCTTTTTCCCTCCGGTCTCCCAACTAACACTCTATATGCATTTCTGGATTCGCCCATACGTGCTACATGCCCTGCCCATCTCAAACGTCTGGATTTAATGTTCCTAATTATGTCAGGTGAAGAATACAATGCATGCAGTTCTGTGTTGTGTAACTTTCTCCATTCTCCTGTAACTTCATCCCGCTTAGCCCCAAATATTTTCCTAAGCACCTTATTCTCAAACACCCTGAACCTATGTTCCTCTCTCAGAGTGAGAGTCCAAGTTTCACAACCATACAGAAGAACCGGTAATATAACTGTTTCATAAATTCTAACTTTCAGATTTTTGGACAGCAGACTGGACGATAAGAGCTTCTCAACCGAATAATAACACGCATTTCCCATATTTATTCTGCGTTTAATTTCCTCCCGAGTGTCATTTATATTTGTTACTGTTGCTCCAAGATACTTGAATTTTTCCACCTCTTCGAAGGATAAATCTCCAATTTTTATATTTCCATTTCGTACAATATTCTGGTCACGAGACATAATCATATACTTTGTCTTTTCGGGATTTACTTCCAAACCGATCGCTCTACTTGCTTCAAGTAAAATGTCCGTGTTTTCCCTAATCGTTTGTGTATTTTCTCTTAACATATTCACGTCATCCGCATAGACAAGAAGCTGATGTAACCCGTTCAATTCCAAACCCTGCCTGTTATCCTGAACTTTCCTAATGGCATATTCTAGCGCGAAGTTAAAAAGTAAAGGTGACAGTGCATCCCCCTGCTTTAGCCCGCAGTGAATTGGAAAAGCATCAGATAGAAACTGACCTATACGGACTCTGCTGTATGTTTCACTGAGACACATTTTAATTAATCGAACTAGTTTCTTGGGAATACCAAATTCAATAAGAATATCATATAATACTTCCCTCTTAACCGAGTCATATGCCTTTTTGAAATCTATGAATAACTGATGTACTGTACCCTTATACTCCCATTTTTTCTCCATTATCTGTCGAATACAAAAAATCTGATCAATAGTCGATCTATTACGCCTAAAACCGCACTGATGATCCCCAATAATTTCATCTACGTACGGAGTTAATCTTCTCAAAAGAATATTGGACAAAATTTTGTACGACGTCAACAAAAGTGATATTCCTCGAAAGTTACCACAGTTGGTTTTGTCCCCCTTTTTAAAAATAGGTACAATTATAGACTCCTTCCATTGTTCTGGTACAATTTCTTTTTCCCAAATAGCAAGTACAAGTTTATAAATTTCGCTATATAATGCACTTCCACCATCTTGTATTAATTCTGCTGGAATTTGATCGATACCAGGAGACTTGTACTTTTTCAGATTTTCTATCGAAATTTCGACTTCTGAAAGCGTGGGTTCGGGTATAAATGGCTCAGCAGTTTGTATTTCAATTTCGTCCCGATCATTTCTATTTGGCCTATGTACATTTAGTAATTGCGCAAAATAGTTTTTCCATCTGTTTAGGATTGATGGAGAGTCTGCAAGCAAGTCGCCATTCTCATCCTTGATCACGTTTACCCTTGGCTGATATCCGTTCTTAAATTCCTTTATACCCTTATATAAATCTCGAATGTTTTTATTCTTACTATTTGTTTCTACCTCATTCAGTTTTTCCTTCAAGTAACCTCTCTTTTTATTACTAAGTGTACGACATGCTTCCCGTCTTTCATTGAAATAATTATCTCTCTTCTCCTCAACTGTTTCCTGTAAGAATTTCAATTTTGCCTGTTTCCTTCTTTCTACTACCATGCAACAATCTTCATCAAACCACGGTTTCTTTTTCTTAGTTTCATAATAACCTATGCTCTGCTCAGCTGCAATTTTGATACTATCTCTGATATTTTCCCACACGCTATTAACATCTAATTCTTTCTCAACTTCGTCGGAACTTTCTAAAGTGGCAAACCTATTCGAAATTTCGACCTGATAATTTTGCTTAGCTTCCTCGTCCTTTAATTTCAAAATATTGAATTTAGTAATAATTGTTGCTCTACTCGCTTGGCTACTGATAATCTTTCTCTTAATTCTCCAATCACCAAATAATGGTCAGAATTACAGTCTGCACCCCTGAAAGTTCGAATATCTACTATACTAGTATGTCTCCGTTTATCTATCAAGATGTGATCTATTTGGTTGTGTGTCAATCCATCTGGAGAAGTCCAAGTATATTTATGTATATCCTTATGGGGGAATGTTGTACTTTTGACAATTAAATTTTTCGATGTGGCAAAGTTGACTAATCTAACTCCATTGTCACTACTAATTGCGTGTAGGCTCTCTTTTCCAATAGTTGGTCTAAAAATATCCTCCCGTCCTACTTTAGCATTGAAATCCCCCAATAAAATTTTCATGTGATATCTAGGGAACTGATCAAAAGTATGTTCCAATTCCTCATAGAAGCTATTCTTTATATGGTCGTCTTTCTCTTCGGTAGGGGCGTGTGCATTTATAACCATGATGTCGCACCATCTACCCTTAAGTACTAAATATGATAACCTGTCACTGATAAATTCGACCTTTTTTACTGCTGATTTTATTCTTTTATGAACAAAGAATCCTGTTCCTAATTGGTGATTATTGTTTCCTTCCCCATAATACAACAAGTAATCTCCTATTTCTGATATGCCATTCCCATCTAACCTAACCTCTTGTACTCCTACGAAGTCTATTCTATACCTAGCTAGTTCTTTTGCTACTAATGTTACCCCTCCTGTTCTATAAAGACTAGTTACGTTCCAAGTGCCAAATCTCAAAACCTTATTCCTTTGCTGTGGTCGTGCCAGAGAATCAGTCCTATTCCGAGGCTTATTATAGGGATACGTAACAAGCTGTTTTTTACGGTGATGGGTTGTTAGCCCTTCGCCCAACCCCCAAGCTGGAGGACCACCCCTTATCGGCTGTCCACGACTGCTTATTCAATATATTCGCAGCTACCCTCCATATCTGGAGGCCGTCTCCTCTATCCGCAACCTGAGGACGCGCCATGCCGTGGTGATAGGGACCCACAACACATGGAATATCAGGCGTTTGACAATAAAGTCATTTGACCTCTTGCACTCCAATATTTTTCAAAGATATTATCACGGTCAGCCAATGAAGCACAGATTTTGAGGTGTTCCGAATCCATTTCTTGGTTTGAGTTGCACAATGGGCAGTTAGAGGACTGATATATTCCAATTCTATGCAGGTGTTTGGCCAAACAATCATGGCCTGTTGCCAATCTAAATGCAGCTACAGACGATTTTCATGGTAAATCGGGAATTAACTGTGGATTTTGATGCAGGGAGTTCCATTTTTTCCCTTGGGATTGAGTTATCAAATTTTGTTTGTTGAAGTCTAAGTATGTAGATTTAATAAATCTTTTCACAGAGTAATACGTAGATTTAGTAACAGGTCTGTAAGTAGCAGTGCTGCCCTTCTTTGCTAAAGCATCAGCATTCTCGTTTCCCAGGATTCCACAATGGGATGGTATCCATTGGAATACAATTCTTTTATTGAGTGATATTAATTGAGAGAGCATTTTAGTTATTTCTGCTGTTTGAGATGAAGGTGTGTGTTTGGAGACGATTGATAGAATAGCTGCTTTGGAGTCTGACAATACAACTGCATTCCTAAATTTATTGATGTGGCATAGAAGATTCCTGAGACATTCACTTATTGCAATGATTTCACCATCAAAACTTGTTGTTCCATATCCAAGAGATCTATAAAGGGAGAAGAGACAGCACATAACACCTGCACCAGCACCTTGTTCTCTGGAGATCAAGGATCCGTCGGTGTATAAATGAAGCCAGTTTTGTGGAGGGTACCTAATATTAATTGTCTCTAAAGACAATTGTTTCAGTATTAATATATTAATATACAATTAAGACTGGAAGCCCTACGGACCTGTTTCATACCGACCCTAACATACGGCAGCCAAACCTGGTCGTGGACTAAAAAACAAGCTCAGAAGATACAGGTATGCCAACGCAAAATGGAAAGAAAGATATTAGAGATTAAACTACAGGACAAAGTAAGAAATGAAGAACTGAGATTAAAAAGCAGTAGGCCTATCGAAATGGCCGCAAGACAGTGAGAAGACTAAAATGGAAATGGGGAGAACACATAGCCACACTACCCGCCAACAGATGGACATATGCCACTACAGTCTGGGACCCAAGGAGAGGAAGACCAAGAAGGAGATGGGCACAGGACTTCGTTGACGTGATAGGACCGCAGTGGATGCGTATAGCGAAAGACAGAGAAAAGTAGAAAGACATAATTTTACAAATATAATCTTCATCTTACGATGTTGGTGACGTATAAACGTCCGTTGATGTGACATAAGCAGTGCTGACTACGAGGCCTGTCTAAAAAGTATCCGACCTTAATTTTTCCCGCGTAAAGTTGTGATTCTAAGGCGGCGCCACTGTGCATGGTGGAAGGAGGAACTGTAATGAGCATGCTTGAATTTTTTCACCGCATTCGCTTGTGCCAGTCACTGGCTGGTAGTCGTCAAGTAAGGTGCTGTTCTAGGTGTTTGTCGGATTTAGTTTTCTCGCAAGATGACTGAACGAATTGAGCAAAGATACTGCATCAAATTTTGTCAAAAGCTTGGTGATTCTCAAAGTCAAACAATTCGTAAGATTCAGCAGGTGTTTGGGGAAGATGCGATGGGTGTAACACAAATTAAGGAGTGGTTCAACCGATTCAAAGATGGCCGCACATCAGCGGAGAGTGAGCAGCGTTGTGGCAGGCCCCAAACTGCTCGGAGTGCATCTATTGTTGAGAGGGTGCGAAATTTGGTGATGGCAGATCGTCGTTTGACCGTGCGGGAGATTGCCGAAGAGGTTGGAGTGAGTAAAGATTCTGCACATGCAATTTTGTGTGATGATTTGAACATGAACCGAGTGGCTGCGAAATTCGTGCCCAAGTTGTTGTCCCCGGAACAAAAAGACCTCCGTCGTGACGTTGCACAGGACCTTCTGGACACCGCCAACACTGATCCTGGGTTTCTGAACACCGTGATAACTGGAGATGAGTTATGGGTGTACGGGTACGACCCAGGAACAAAAAGACAGTCGTCGCAATGGAAGCATCCCGAGTCTCCAAGGCCGAAGAAAGCGCGGCAGGTGCGAAGCAAAATCAAGATGATGCTGACTGTTTTCTTTGATGTCCGTGGAATTGTGCATCACGAATACGCACCGGAAGGACAAATGGTGACAAAGGAGTACTATCACGATGTTCTCTGGCGACTCCGTGATGCAGTTCGGCGCAAAAGACCAGACATGTGGACGGCGAACAACTGGCACTTGCATCACGACAACGCCCCCGCACATTCATCCCAATTGATACACACTTTCTTGGCCAAACATGGAATTACAACCGTTCACCAACCTCCCTACTCTCCAGACCTGGCTCCTTGCGACTTCTGGTTGTTTCCAAAATTGAAGACACCACTGAAAGGATCCCATTTTGAGAGTAGAGAAGAGATAATGCGGAATGCGACGACGGAGCTGAACACCATTCCAAAAGAAGACTTCCAGAGGTGTTTCCGGCAGTGGAAGGATCGGTGGGCTAAGTGTGTGCAAGCACAAGGGGCCTACTTTGAAGGGGATTAGGATCCCAACCCCGTCAGGTATTTGAAATATTTTTTCTGGCTAAAGGTCGGATACTTTTTAGACAGACCTCGTAGATCAGACACTATGGACAGTACTCTATAACAGAGTCGCCGGTATGAAGGGATAATTCCAAGCCTTTGGCGTGAGACGATCTCGATAGCTCAGTGGTAGAGCGCCTGACCGGAGTACAGGAAGTCGCAGGTTGGAATCCCGCTCGAGGTTATGAAATTTTTCTTTCATACCATGGCATGATTGTGACTATAATAGTGTTTAAATTCACATAATTTTAGGTTTAGAATAAGTAACAGTAGAACACACAACAGTGAAGTGAAGTAAAGTGAGGAGAAGTGAAGTGATTCAACTCTGAGTAAGGCCCACAGGGACTAGCTCACCCCATGAGGTAAAGCTGCCCTACCGATGGTAAGAGGCCCTTGCCTGCTAAGGATGTAATGGGCTTTTCTAATTCTAATTCTAAATAATTTCACCTATTTCAATAAGCTAAAAATGGACTTCTTAAAAATCTAAAAATCCAGTCTGTAGTAATGAGTATTAAGAATATGTAAATATAATGTACCTATAGTTAATTTTGTTCAACAATATCGACTTCAGTGGAAAAAACATGTCGAAAGGATGGATCATACTAGATGGCCTAAACAGATTCTTATTTATGTACCAAGAGGAAAGAGGAAATTGGGAAGACCACGCAAGCGCTGACATGAGACCGTAACAGATCCTGTAGGGTCTAATATGTGACGGATATGATGATGATGATGATGATGAAATATAATGTAGTTAAATGACCAAGGGGGGAGGGGGGCAGTTGTTTCTATTCTCAGCCCTTCCTTGCTTACAATGAAAAGCCAGAATTTAAGGGAAAAATAAAAATAATTGAGGAGCGTTTTTGCAAAAGTCGATAGATGCAGAAATCAAAATTTTACAGAAATTACACTAAGTGACAGGATCTATCGAGTTTTGAAAAAAACCTGGAAGGTTTGGTAGTCTCTACATACGGCATGAATCAAGTTTTGGTAAATCTGATTTCATAGATCGATTCCAGAGGAAGAAAATATACGCTATCCATATGTAACTCACTTTCGAAAAATTCTGCATCTATCGACTTCTGCAAAAACGCTCAATTAATCCTTCAGAGATTCGTTAAAAAGGGGAGAAAGAGAAAAAAACTCTGTGTATCTGGGTGTGAAGTGCAGCTACTGTACCCTCAAGAACTTAATAAACACAATTAAGGAGGCGGGGAATAAAGAAAAACGATCATTAATCACCAGAGTTTTAAAATGTAGACAATGTTCATACTTGTAACTCAGATCAGCTCCAAACACAATGAGGGCCTGCACGATTGCAAGACTGCCTCGTGTGACTGCCAGATGGAGAGGTGTGTTGCCGTCATGGTCACCAATATTTACATCTACTTCTCGGCTTAGCAGTGCCACCACGCATTCCAAACGGTTTCTTAACACCATGATATGAAGAGCTGTGTGTCCATTAAAATTGACTGCATTAATGTCGCATCCCATATCCACGAGAGCTTCAATTACTCCCCTTGAACACGACCAATGAAGAGGTGTGCCACCATACTTCATATCCTGAAAATTGAAAAAAAAAAAAAAAATCTTTTACTTTGCTATTTTTTATTACCTTCTTACTTAAAAAGGTAACATTTACGAAGTACTTTATGTCTGAAAACTCAATACAAACTACAGGGTCTTTCATAAGTAACGAGTCTATCGAAAAATAAATTATTTTGGATGATTTTTGAAATGATTTTCATCCTCACGAGAAAGAACCCTTCCTGGTGCCGTACAATCGATTTGGAAACAAACACCCCCTCCCCTAACCACCAAAGCTATTAAACAAAAGAATGGTTAGTGTTTTAACAAATTAATCTTAGTCCGTTAAATTTACTACAAAAACGAACAATTAAAATTTGTTTGAAGAAATGTTTCCATTATCGAACTAAATTAATTTATTCTGAATTTAATGTATTTAATATTGAACAAATTTATAAATATACTCTGTTAAAATTTTATCATAAAAATCGTAATAAGTTTATATTATAGGCACATAATCATGACACAAGACGAAATAATAATTCAACATTAATAGAACCTAAATGTCTCACATCTGCTGGTCTAAAGCATAGCATTAATTTTGGCCCTCGTTTGTATAATTCTTTAGCTAAATTACACCCAGAACTTCTAACATGTAACCCACTAACATATAACAAGAAAATTATAAACGTGTTAATGTCTTCAATTTGATTAAATAAATTTATAGCCTACGTGTATGAATTAATTAGCCTATATTATATTTGTATTCTATAATTTCGGAATTTATATTTTTTTTTTATAAATTGTCCTACTTTATTCACGTGCGATATTATTCTTCTCTATGTTAATATTATATTATGTAAATTCATTGCCGCTGTTATTTTAATTTTTATTTCCTATTTTATTTTATTTCATTTTTTATATTCCTTTTATATTAATATAGACCTATTATATTATATAATTTCACTGTAGCTGTAATTTTAATTTTAGTTGCTATTTTATTTTATTTTGTATATTCTCTTATATGCCTATTAATAATATATCTGAACTGCGACCGAACATGAGCGCTGGTCATTCGGTCCTCAAATTTTGTTAATATTACTATATCTCCTTTTTTTTATATTGATTGTATTATTGTATTTAATCTTTATTAAAACGCATAAATGTAAAAACAATTTCAATTGTTGACAAATTGTGGTGTACAATTTTCAAAATGTCTTCCATTCTGCTGAATGCACAAATGTAAGTGACGTATCAACTCTTCATGGACTCTGGTGAGCATGTCAGGCATAACCATTTGTATCGTGCGTTCAATTCGTTCCACTAATTCATGAATGGTGCGTGGCTTAGTCCCATAGACACTATCCTTGATGAATCTCCAGAAAAAGAAGTCCAGGGGAGTCAAATCAGGTGATCGCAGAGGCCAAGGGATTGAGCCTGTGCGACCGATCCACCTGCCTGGAAACACTTCATCTACGGAATAAACTCTTAATTTGAGCAACAAATTTTTCAAGTTCAAACCAGGCAGCAATTTTTCTCTTCTCCAATAAAGTTAAGCAGCTGCTGGCATTTTATCTTTCCAGTCTATCACAACAATGTGTATAGGCATGGCCGTGTGCCATTATCCTTGGCATATAGAAGGCCACGCTCAGGTCATTTTAAGTCTTTGGCGTATAGAAGGCCATGCTACAGGTCATTTTAAGTTGGCATCAAATGCACATTATACAGAGTGATTTATACAGAACTGACACATTTCTTTCTTTAATTATTCCGTTGGAAATTCATTCAATGACCCAATTTTAGCACCAAATTAAGCAGAATGTTCTGGAGTTTCGATTCCTTGTCATTAGATGCGCAGATGTTTATGTTTTATTCCTATTGTTGGCAGCTGTTTTCAACATTTTGTGTCAACATGAAAATGCAGTACACATTAAATCAACGACTCTTCCTTGTGAAGCAATACTGGATTACGAATTCAATTACAGCTACTCAAAGGGCATACCAGAGAGAATTTGGTGTTCGCAATCCTCCCAAAAGAAACACAATACTGGGACTGGTAAACAAATTGGAAACAACTGGATCTCTGGTGAGTGAGAAGGGCAAGCATCGTTCATCTAGGCTTCCCACGGTTGTTGTTGACATAAGAGCACAACTGGAGCAGTCACTCAAAAAATCATTAAGACTTTTGTCGCAGGAGACAGGGTACACCTACTCAATGTGTCAGAGAGCCTAAAGCCATATAGGGTTACGGTTGTTCATTAGCTACAGGAACCAGATAAGGATAAAAGATTGAATTATTGTCATTGGTTTCAGACGTTCATTGTGCAAAATCCTGCCATATTGTCCATCACATGGTTCACAGATGAAGCATGGTTCCATTTATCCGGATATGTGACGACCGAATAATTTCCAGGAACCTGTGGCCACCGAGATCTCCGGATTTGACAACGCCAGACAACATTTGCTATAGAGGTAAATAATCTCCCAAAATTCCTCTACATTTCAGGTATAATAAGTTGTCGCTAGCACAATTCGTTTTGAAACAATTAATGAAAGAAATGTGTCAGTTCTATATAAATCACTCTGTACATGGATAAGTAGCTTCCTCTGGTGGTGGGGGAGGGGATGTTTGTTTCAAAATCGACTGTACGGCACTGGGAAGGGTTCTTTCTAGTGAGGATGAACATCATTTCAAAAAATTATCCAAAATAGTTGATTTTTCGATAGACTCATTACTTATGAAAGACTCTGTATTTGCCAAAAATTAGACTGTATTATAATAAATACTGTCCCTTAACACTTTCATATTGATTTAATTTAATAAAACCATCATTCACCCATTAAATTTCTCATGACATTTCCATGTTGAATATAATATGAATATTTATTTTCAGTCAATGACTTTACTATTAATATATGTAAGGTGCAAGTCCTTACATTACATGATTTAATATTGTATGAACGTTTTCGTCGGTTTCATACCAACATCAACAGATACAACATTCTATATAGCAATATCATCACTAACAGGTACATGTGTCTCTACAAACCAAAATACAATATATATTAATAAGCATACAATATGATAAAAATGTGATAAAAAGCAACATAATTAGGACATAAATATGTCTTTCTTGTGTGACTACACCCTACTGTCAAATGATTAAAAGCACACGTGTGATTACAATACTTGTACAAATATGTTTGCAGGTCTTCACTGACAAAATAATAAAAAATAAAATGAAATCTGTATACTATATTGTGTGAAGAGATGCATTACAGTCTTGAACTATGTTAACTGATTTGTTCGTGCCCGTATTCTTGTTTTATCATCACTGCATGTCTTTTCACCTTCTAAATGTATGTACATCATGATATATAGACCGAGGTTGTGCCTTGAGTCTAATATTGAAAGTTGTTATGGATATCATTTGTATCCAACGATATATTTCAATATTAGGTTGTCTTATGATGTTGATTTGCGGCATATACTTGAACGTGTGTTATGAGCGGTGATGCTCTTCAATATAGTTAATTTACGGACGGTATCCAAATACTGTAGTTTTGTGGACTATTATAGTAAGGTGAAAGTCAGCGTTCAAGTTTAGTTGTATATGAGCGTGTGTATTCGTTGGATGTTGATTGTATGGAGGCTATGTGAAGACTCCATGTTGAAGTTTAATAAATACTGCAAAATTCTTCAAAATATGCCAAACTGTGTGTTTCAATGAGATGTCATGTTTAATTACAGATATAATTCAACTAAATTATGCTTGTAAATTGAATTAATCTGCTCACTATATACTGTATATTTTTGTATAGCTTAATTCAGGGGTTCTCAAATTATGCATCGCAACGTCCTGATGCATCATCGGTCTTTATCTGGGGCGTCACAGCTATATGGGGAAACTAAAATCCAAGAGTATAATGTACAATGAAGTGCAACATGTAAATTTTCAGTAAGTGTACATATTATTTTATTTTATTCTAATGTTATATCTTTAAATCTTTAAATTAAAAAAATACAAGCTAGTAATGTAAGAAAGAATGAGATGAAGACCGAAGAAGCAGTCGATGGACAACGTATTGCGAGACGTTACAAGCCTGGGAGTGAGGAATTGGAGGACAGAGTGAAGTGGAGAGAAGCCAAGGTCCATTTTGGACTGTAGTGCTATGATGATAATAAATTATGAGTTAGCATATATTACACGAATGCTTAGAATTTTCACTGATGTTTGTGAAGGAGCACAATATCTTTCCACATACAGACCTCAGCATACAGTTTGTTGGGGTTGTCATGAAGGAAATCTCCGACATATCCTGGTGGTGTAGTAGAGGAATGCTCACTGACTTGGGATGCAGCGATATTCACATCAGCTCCAGCCATCAAGAGTGCTTTTACACAATCTGGCTTGTCTGCCAAACATGCTACATGCAATGGTGTATGTCCATTTGAGTTCCGATAGTTTAGACATTTCGAGGATTCTGCACTGAGAGCCTGAAATAGAGAAAATCATGAATAGAAATTACACCATAGAACTCTGGTTCTTTACATTCAGTTACCACTAAATTCTAGACAATAAACAAAGCTTTGCGTTCCTTTCACAGAGTGGTTGCTTTGATTGATTTGTTCTGTCAAATTGTGTGGATCCTGTTTCCAAGTTTTGTTGTTGTTAGTTTATGCTGTTTATGTATCGTTATAATGGCGTTAAAATCACAAAACTTTCTATCCCTAAATTCTGAAAGTAATGTTTCCAGGATGTCGTAGTCAGGGATGCCGACAGAATTTATGGGCCCCTATGTAATACTGTACTCGGACCCCCGTTGAAAAAAGTAACAATTACAAGTTACCAGTTATTCTAACCATAACAATTATTTGCAAAATAAATAAAAGAGAACCCCATACACAGATATGAACTTAAAAGTATACACTTTTATTACATTGAAAACTTTTAGCAAAACTTCATATTAGCACAATATATTATATTCATAAAATATTATTCTTAAACACCTGTATTTTCTAACTTGCAGTCCAACAACAACAAACAACTCTCCTTGACTTCATTGATGCACAATCATCAATTATGTCATCAATATATAAAGACCTAGCAAGATCAGGAGATTCATAGGTTTCAGTGGGGTTGGCCCTAAATTAGAGGCATGAATTGATTTTAAATATTTCGGTTCATCACTGATCTCTTTATTTAATATCTTCATGATATTTTTACGCAGTCTAGCACCCATATTAATATCTTCCAATTTTTTCCGTCTCTCCTTGTGCTTCTCAGCTCCCGATTTATGCCTGTACTTGTCCATTGTGCAGTTGAACTATAACCAGTAACACTAATGAACAGAATTTACTAGACAAACGACAATGAAAAGACGAAAGTTTCGACACGAAACATACAATGTACTGAAAAGGAAACGTATCCTGTGACTTTGGTTTTAGAGAGTCCATTAGCATATTGTGGTGGGTAGTTAAGGACACGCCAATAAATAAGAACGTGTTCAGTACAAGCGACAGGAACATAGTTCAGGCAAATGCCGGGGCCTCAATTGTCGTGTCGGTGAACGTTAATGCGAGAAACCGATCTTCTATTATATAAAAGTCAAATATTTACATATGAAGTGGTAATTTGTATTAATTCTACTATTGTTGAGTTAATATATCAAATTTATGTAACAAATATTCTTACAAAATTTTATAGTACCCGTATGTATCTATGAATAATTATTCGTGATAATAAAAAGTAATCAGACTCACTTAATCTGACGGGCCCTTATTGCTCATGGGCCCATATGCACTCACCCCTTTTGCCCTCCTTCTCAGCGATCGAAAAAAAAAAAAATCGAAAAAAAATCGAAAAAGAGAGGAGAATTGGGAGGACAAATTTAAAAGGTACGCAAAACGCGTCCTTGCAAGGGGTTGGGGCCTGTAAGAAACTAAATATGTGAGCTCCAAGCCTGTTGGCCACTAGTCTCACTCCGGGTTACGCTGCTCCACTGAAGGAGCTCTAGAAAATTTTGAAGGGGAAAACCGAAAATGGATGTAACCTCTTAGGTACCACATATGCGAGGGGGATGGAAATGTGATCAAAATGATCACGGGACAGGACGAGGAGATGGCTGGTGTAGATATGTACATTGAAATGAATTGTTATTTCGCAGTGCAGGAGGAGTCGAGAAGACTCTGTCGTCTGTTGTTCGATGACAAGGCAGGTGAAGACCGCCAGGAGAGACGCCGTGAATTCTGAATCTGCAAATTGAAAGGTTCCCTGTCCTTTCGCATTGCGATATGTGTGACGTTGCACATGTATTTCATAATTTATATAGTCTGAACTAGGGCTTTAAGTTGTTTGTTAGGAAAAAAAAGTGGGCTTATGGGGAAGGGCATATAGGTCCGTGGCCCATTTCTTTTAGGGCTCATCCCGACATTTGTCTTAACGCCTTAGGAAAACCACGGAAATACCTTAGCCAGGATGAGTTGTCTCAATATAAGAGACTAGCCAATTTGGCTTTTAGGTAATATTTCGATTGATTTATGAATTTAGGATAGATGCAATTAATAATTAATTTTGAGTAATTACGGGGTTCATGGGGATATGAGGGCAGGTCTGTGGCCCATTTCTTTTAGGGCTCATCCCGACATTTGTCTTAACGCCTTAGGAAAACCAGGGAAAAAGCTTAGGCAGGATGAGTTGTCTTAATTTCAGAGACTAGCCAGTTGGCGCTGGTCGCAGTATTTATCTATTTTTTTAATCAGAGACATTTGAAAGTGATTTCAGATAAGAAATATGATGAAACTCATTTTGTTTCAATTGCAATTTCCAAATATTTATCTTACTTACTTACTGGCTTTTAAGGAACCTGGAGGTTCATTGCCGCCCTCACATAAGCCCGCCATTTATTTACAATAGAACCCCTATTATCCGTCACCCTATTAACCGATCAGCGGATTAACCGATAGTCTTTCTCTCACTCTTTTCTTTCTTTCTTTGCTGCGGAAAAAAGTACAGTAGCCTATGTGGTGCTATGCCTTATATTAGTACCTATTCCTTTCTAGAGTCTATTATAAGCCTTTATCCTTACATATTACTATGCCGGCAATAGGAACAGTTACCGGTAGGCCTACTTGAAGATGTTTTTACCAAACTGTAAAATAGTCACTACCTGCTTTCAAAGAAATGGTCCCAAGAACTTCCGCAAAATTTAGCATAAACCCGTGCAGCATTCAGTCCTTGTTCTACTATTCGAGTGCCCGTACTTCATAATATGTATGCAAAATATCTTTCACTGGTGTCAGAAATGTTTTTCTAAGTATCGAAATAAAAATACATATAATTGATCAGTTTAGGAAAAGAGAAACTGCTACACATTTCGCATTAGAATACGAGATTGGTGTTACAAATATGCGCGATTTAATTAAAAACAAGGTTAAAGTGTATGAAGTCTGTAAATATACAACAGGAAACCTACTACCATTTTTATCTTTCCACAAAGAATCAACGCAAGGAATTTACTTGACCCTTATAAACCCATTGTTGACAACGGTACTTAGAATGAACTTCAGATTCACTATCTAGCATGTTAAACAAAACACCACGGAGGAAATTATGAAACTGTGTTATCCACTTAATTTATGAAAATATTTTATGGTACGCATTATCCGGTTTTTTCGATTAACCGTTCAGTCCACCCCCTTCATTACCACGGATAATAGAGGTTCTACTGTATTTATATTTATCATCATGGAAAAATATTTCAGGACGTCATATATGTCAACTATGTTCCGATCACGTCCTTGAAGTCGACAGTTTAGTTTGTTCACCTGATTTATAAATATCTGTTATGAACGCCAAATCACTATTCAGATAATACTGGATAAAAGAATGAGCCTCTGCTAACAGCACGGACAATGCTAGAGGAAGGGGTTCAGCACGGAGAGGGATGTTGTCACATGGAACTTATGTCAGAGTTCAGGCGCTGTTTCACAAAACACAATTTTGAGATGCCTGCAGTAACCTATAAATGTATTACGTTAAAAGCAGTTTCGAATGCAAAGGAATAAGATAATGAACGATTTTCTTTATGCTCGACCATGCCGAAATGTAGTAATTTTACACCTGGTAGCAGTCCTTTAATGCATGTCATTAAAGTACACCTACTCATTAAAGTACAGGAGTTCAGCCAATGACAACTCTGCTTACAGATGTTCAGCCAATGACAAGGCAGCTTTGTACCGTTATAAAACCGCAAGTATCGATTATTCTCCGATATGCAATCGAAAGAGAACTAGCGAAAAGTCACGGAGGCTGGAAATCCAATACTGTCGCAGAAGGTTATGTTCTGTTACTATAATAAATTAGCATTAATTGTAAATAATATTCAAATAAATTCAATTTGTCATCTCGTTTTTCAATGTCGAATTCAATAATCAAGGTTATATCAAGTTTAACGGGATTACATCAAGGTCAATGACATTATTGTTCCTCGGAAAAAATCAATACTTTCGCGTCTGCGTACATCTCACAATTCACGACCTAGAACAAGGTCACTTCCGATCTTGTCAGATACAAATAAAATGTATAAATCTGAATAATTTCAAGTTAGAAATATGGTCGAGCATAAAAAGTCGTATGAAACTCGCCTATAATGGTAATTAAGAAGCTCGTATGAAAATTATGAAACTTGCTTGAGCTCGTTTCATAAACATCCATACTCGCTTCTTAATTACTATCATTATAGGCTCGTTGCATAATGTACTATTATAGTTCTGTACTTACTAAAATTATGTCCTTACTGGTACTTGCTGCATAATGGAACACAGAATTTGCATCATAGTCCAGATGCTCCAGTGAAGCTTTCGCACCCAACAGGACTTGAACAGTACGAAGGTTGCATGTCTTTATAGCCACTTGCAGAGGAGATATGCCTGTGTTCACGTCTGGTGAATTCAGATGACTGAAATCAATTCATCAATTAACATCAGATCATAAAAATAGTGTTGGAAAAAATGGAATGAATTCATTCGAATTATTAGATTATTAAAACCTTTCAAAATAATCGAAATGGTCACAATTATTAGGTTATTTTACGACACTTTATCAACATATCAGATTATTTAGCGTCTGAATGAGATGAAGGTGATAATGCCGGTGAAATGAGTCCGGGATCCAGCACCGAAAGTTACCCAGCATTTGCTCGTATTGGGTTGAGGGAAAACCCCAGAAAAAACCTCAACCAGGTAACTTGCCCCGACTGGGAATCGAACCCGGGCCACCTGGTTCACAATATCATTCTATTATTCATTCACTCTACCACCATAACAATGGTACACGGGGCAAGAAAAGAGCAATATATTATTAGCATACTGTGATACTGTGTGCTGCTGTGATGTAGCTCATCCCATATTCTTCACAGATGGCACAAGGATAGTAATTGAAGGGTTGGATGCAAGAACAATGTGGCTCCATATTTACTAATTTTATAGGAGCTAAAAAAACGGTTTAAAAATTAAAAAAAATTATATAAAATGTTTCTTCTTGTCAGTATATTAATTGTGGCCTCCTTAATAAACTCATCCTGCTTTGTAAGAACATTTTTTTTTTTTAATTTTAGTCACTTCTTATAATCAATGGAGTGGTTGCAAAACGGTATTTGTCGAATACAGGGGGGGAGAACCATTAATCCTTCCCATTGAAGGCTTTAAGGAACCGACCTGGACAAATACCCAATGTCCCATCCCTACCTTCCCGTGGTGCAGCTGTTAGTATGCATAATTTTACGAGCTGAACTAAAGGGAGGGGCCACTCATCAATTAGCACTGGTCAGCTTGATGAGTTAATGACCGAATTTGGTATAATTTTCCTCTATTCAATACCTAATTCTCTCTTTACCCTTTCCTATCCAGTCCTCTGACTGAACTCTTACTTCCTTCGACCCCGACAGTATTAGAGCATTCGAGGCCTAGGGGTTCATTTCACTTTCCTTCCTACCCTTCCTACTTTTCTGTTCCTAGTGCTGACCTGCTATGGCACTAAAATCGTCCTCCAGTGGCTTAAGGAGGGAAAGTTGGTGATCAACAAGATCTCCCAACTAGGTCCAGTGGACCCGTCGACCAACAGCAGGTGTGGTCCTCCAGACATTCTGGGTGTTGTTAGTGAATGAAGTAGCCACCAAAACATTAAAATATGGTGTTTACTTTAATCGGCTACAACTTGCCATTTAACACAATCTCAAGGGAAAAAATGGAACTCTCTGCATCATAATCCACAGTTGATTCCTGATTTACCATGCAAATCGTCTGTAGCTGCATATAGATTGGCAACAGGCCATGACTGTTTGCCCAAGCATCTGCATAGAATTGGAATATATCAGTCCCCTAACTGTCCATTGTGCAACTCAAATCAAGAAATGGATTCAGAACATCTCAAAATCTGTGCGTCAGTTGCTAACCATGACAATATCTTTGAAAAATATTGGAGTGCAAGAGGTCAAATGACTTTATTGTCAAATGCCTGGCATTAGAAAACAACAACAACATAATCAATGGAGCGCATTACCTGGGAAAGGTAAAGGAATTACATTCTACTCTCACTGGAAAAAAAGGTAACACCTGGATTAGCAATAAGAAAGGTCTATCCTGTGGCCAATGAACCGAGGCCATTAAAATGAGCACTAATGTCATTGTAGTTAAATCTCTCCCTGGTAGAAGCCTTAGCAATACCCATTGCAGGAGATGCAATGAGCATGAAACTTTACCCCACGTGCTAGGTTTCTGCCCTCAGGGCGAATTACTGCGAATTGACAGACATAACACAGCCCGCTCAATAATTGCTAACAGATTAAGGGAACATGGTGAATACGAAGTATATGAGGAAGTTCAACGTCTTTCTATGGAAGAATCTACACGGCGTGCTGACATCATAAGAATTGACCAGATAAAAAACTGTAAGGTTCAAAATTAATGAAGATCAACCAAAGCAGGTATATGAAGAGAAACGCGCTATTTACCTTCCATGCTGTGATGATCTCAGTCATAAATATAATATTCAAGATTGGAATGTCATTGGACTTATGTTTGGTACACGAGGAACAATTCAGGTGTATAATTACTACATTTCGGCATGGTCGAGCATAAACGATTTTTTGAGTCATACTTTTTGTGTTATTTGTTTTATTAAGCTAAGCCATTCGTAAGTGTGCTTTCATTACGAAACTCGTTCCTATTATAATAATATATACATATTCCACACTCAGTAAAAATACATTAATTTTTTCTATTTTGATTTTAAATTTTATCATGATTCATAAAGTTGATGAAGTATATAAACATTATTTAGTGTTCACTACTTCAACACAATATTTTGAAAATACATAAATACAAAATATTTGTTTGCAATGCTAAATATTTAATTTTTATTAGGTTTACATTACAATTTATTTACATTCGTGAAATGCCTTAACTTGTCAAATATTATAAACAGGGGCGGACGCAGGATTTTTTTTCGGGGAGGGATTTGAGGGGATAGTAAAAATGGAGTAATGAGAAATAAGTTTATATACTTACAATTTGTTTCCGAGTCACAAACATTTACAAGTTATATATATATTATTTTAATGTACCGAAGTACATATCATATTTCCATGCAGATATTCTGTGTCATCATACGATGAAAGAGAGAATTTTTCTCCGTTCCATTACTCTTTCATCGTATTTACAAGTTGGCCTGAGTAGCATAGTCGGTATAGCCTTCTGTGCTCGAAGTTGTGGGTTCTACCCCAACCCAGCTCAATGGTATTTAAATGTGTTTAAATGCGACAGGCCTCATATCAGTCGATTTACTGGCATGTAAAAGAAGTCCTGAGGGAAAAAATTCCGGCACACCGGCAACGCTGATATAACCTCGGCAATTGCGAGCGTTGTTAAATAAAACATAATTTTTTAATTTTAACATTTATAATGACTGCAGTACAAAAACAATGACAGAATGACATTTACAGAAGAAGGTGACGAGGCTTCTTAGACATTTCATCCAGTACTTCATGAGCTTTTACTTCTACATTTTTATGTATATACATCAAGGCCAGTCCATTTAATCTGTCTGCTCCCATTGTGCTCCTCAAGTAAGTCTTCAAATACCGCAATGTTGAGAACGACCGTTCTGGTGTTGCTGTAGTTACAGGCAACGTACAGAAAAGTTTCAGCGCCTTGAGAGTGCATGGAAAAATAATTTCATTGCACCTGTTCAAAGATGATATAAAATCAGTAGGTATTAGGTGAAGATTTTTCTGATCAAGGAAATTTCTTCTCCACATCTTCAATTCACTGAAGAAAGACTCTGGTGATGCATCAACATCATTGGGCCACTGATTTACTATAGCCTCAACAGCAGTTTCTAAATCTTCATCTGATGCTCGCACTATGTTTTTAGGCAGAAAAGTTTGTATGGACTTTAGGATTCCCTTATGATTTAAAAACCTGTCCTTGAGCTGACTAATGAAATAGTCTAAGAAGAGAAGGAAAATTAAGAGCCTAAAATACTCTTCGTGACTCTCTGTCTTGAAGTAACAACCTGTGTTTGTCTTCCTGAATTTCTTGGAATTTAACATTTTAGCAAAGAGAATTTACGTGGAAAACCCTCTAATTCCTATGTATATTCACGAATTAAAATTAATATTATTTTTGTTTCTTGTTTCGTATTTTTCTCAAAATTTCGGGAGGGATATATCCCCTTAATCCCCCCCCCCTTGCATCCGCCCCTGATTATAAATGGTAATACTGAGTAAATAACGTATGTCTTATTTGTAATTACTAGAAATCACATTATTGCTTTAATTAATTTTTAAGTTTTCCTAAAGTGCAAAACGTGTGAATGGAGGAGAAAGTTATTTGGGACAGGACCATACAAGCAGGTTCTAAGATGTGCAGGAGTAGGGATAGTGAAGTAGGGGTTAGCCAATCCCGCCTATTTCTCTTGCCTGTAGTATAGTAAATTGCAGCAGTACCTAAGTATTACAGGATTTTGAAAGGTGTCGTGGAGAGCAAAGAATGATGCCAAATGAGCTGCCGTCCATGAAGGATGTTCTTCCAAAGCATTGCACAGTTTCTGGATGCCTCCTAAATTACAAACCTGAAAATAATGTACAAATTTATATTATACTAATGCCCATCTCTTCAAGACAGAAAACTTATAGTAGGTCTACTAACGTGTATAAATCTACCTTACTTACTTACTTACTTATGGCATTTAGAGAACCTGGAGGTTCATTGCCGCTCTCACATAAACCCGCCATCAGTCCTTATCCTGAGCAAGATCAATCCAGTCTCTATCATCATATCCCACCTTCCTCAAATCCATTTTTATATTATCCCCCCATCTACGTCTCGGCCTCCCCAAAGGTCTTTTTTCCTCTGGCCTCCCAACTAACACTCCATATGTATTCCATATTTGCCCATACGTGCTACATGCCCTACCCATCTCAAACGTCTTAATTTTTTTTACTTTACTTTATTTATTCCAATCCTCTTCTACCTTTTGGTGTCGAGGTTTTGCAATGAGACATAATTATATATTTTGTCTTTTCGGGATTTACTTCCAAACTTACTCTTTACTTGCATCAAGTAAAATTACAGTTCTTTCCTTATCATTTGTGGATTTTCACCTAACATATTCACGTCATCCACATAAACAAGCAGCTGATGTAACCTGTTCAATTCCAAACCCTCTTTGTTATCACGGACTTTCCTAATGGGAAACTTGGACTCTCGCTTTGAGAGAAAAACAGAGATTAAGGGTGTTTCAAAATAAGGTGCTCAGGAAAATATTTGGAACTAAGAGGGATGAAGTTACAGAACAATGGAGAAAGTTACACACAACGCAGAACCGCACGCATTGTATTCTTCACCTGACATAATTAGGAACATTAAATCCAGACGTTTGAGATGGGCAGGGCATGTAGCACGTATGGGCGAACCTAGAAATGCATATAGAGTGTTAGTTGGGAGGGAAACAGACTTTGGGAAGGCCGAGACGTAGATGGGAGGATAACATTAAAATGGATTTGAGGGAGGTGGAATAGGATGGTAGGGACTGGATTAATCTTGCTCAGGCTAGGAACCGATGGCGGGCTTATGTGAGGGCGGCAATGAACCTCTGTGTTCTCTAAAGTATAAATAAGTATGTAACAGTATAACAGTCCACACTTCATATTAACATCAGGACTTACCTCACGTGAAATTCCCACCAGAAGAGGTACTTTATCCTTCAGTTGTAAAAATCTGACTTCAGCATCTTGCAGTTCATTGGAACGAAACAAGCTGAAATAAGAAAACAGAGAACTAATATTATTGAATTCACTATGCTTTTTTTCCATTCTCCTGTAACTTCATCCCTCTTAGCCCCAAATATTTTCCTAAGAACCTTATTCTCAAACACCCTTAATCTCTGTTCCTCTCTCAAAGTGAGAGTCCAAGTTTCACAACCATACAGAACAACCGGTAATATAACTGTTTTATAAATTCTAACTTTCAGACTTTTGACAGAAGACTAGATGACAAAAGCTTCTCAACCGAATAATAACAGGCATTTCCCATATTTATTCTGCGTTTAATTTCCTCCCGAGTGTCATTTAGATTTGTTACTGTTGCTCCAAGATATTTGAATTTTTCCACCTCTTCGAAGGATAAATCTCCAATTTTTATAGTTCCATTTCATACAATATTCCGGTCACGAGACATAATCATATACTTAGTCTTTTCGGGATTTACTTCCATCCCTATCGCTCTACTTGCTTCAACAAGAATTTCCGCGTTTTCCCTAATTGTTTGTATACTTCACCTGACATAATAAGGAACATAAAATCCAGACGTTTGAGATGGGCAGGACATGTAGCACGTATGGGCGAATCCAGAAATGCATATAGATTGTTAGTTGGGAGGCCGGAGGGAAAAAGACCTTTGGGGAGGCCGAGACGTAGATGGGAAGATAATATTAAAATGGATTTGTGGGAGGTAGGAAATGATGGTAGAGACTAGATTAATCTTGCTCAGGATAGGGACCACTGGCGGGCTTATGTGAGGGCGGCAATGAACCTACGGGTTCCTTAAAAGCCAGTAAGTAAGTACTATGCTTTACATTCCCCCATTTCAACTGTAGGCCTAAAGGATTCATTTTCTCTATATGCTCTGGCTGAGCAAAATTCGTTATCTCTCTCAGTGCGTAAGCACTCTGTCTGAAGAGGGAGAGAGGAGGGGAGGGGAGGGGAGGGGAGGGTGTGTGTGCGTGTGCGAGTGCGTGTGTGTGTGCGCGCGCGCGCGCGCGTGTAACATTATCAGGTAGAAATTTCAAATAGGTTTGCTGCTTTAGAATATTCCAATGAAGTTAAGGAAGAGCTAGATGTTTATAATGTGTGAGAAAATATCAGAGATAATATCAAAATTGCAGCTGAACAGAGCATAGGTTATTATGAAACTAAGGAAAAAAGGAACTCTGGTTTGATGAAGATGGTAGTAGATAGAAGGAATGAGGCAAAATTGAAATTCCTACATGATCGAGTCCAGGTGAAGAGAGATAGCCTAATTACTTCAATGAAAGACAGGAAGCAAGTCGTACACGTAGGAGCAAAAAAGAGAGATTACTTCAAAGAAAAACTGAGTGAGGTAGAAAGAAATAGTAAGAATAAAAACATTAGACATTTATTTATATAAGGGCATAAAGGAATTTAAGAACGGATATCAGGCAAGAGCAAACGTGATCAAGGATGAGAATGGTGACTTGATTGCAGACTCTAATTCAATTCTGAACAGATGGAAAAATTATTTTGGACAACACTAAATGTACATAGGCCAAATACAAGTAATCGGGACGAAATTCAAATACAAACTGCTGAGTCATTTATACTGGAAACCACACTTTCTGATGTTGAAATTGCGATAGAAAATTCGAAAAAGTACAAGTCTCCAGGTATAGATCAAATTCCAGCAGAATTAATACAAGAGGGTCGAAACGCATTATCTAGAGAAATTTATAAGCTTATACTTGCTATTTGGGAAAAGGAAATTGTACTAGGCCTAGACAGGTTTGAAATTGAACAGGTTACATCAGCTGCTTGTCTATGTGGATGACATGAATATGTTAGGAGAAAATCCACAAACTATTAGGGAAAACACAGGAATTTTACCGAAGCAAGTAAAGAAGTAAATCCCGAAAGACAAAGCATATTATTATTTCTCGTGACCAGGACATAGTACGAAATGGAAATATAAAAATCGGAAATCTATCCTTTGAAAAGGTGGAAAAGTTCAAATATCTTGGAGCAACAATAACAAATATAAATGACACTCGGAAGGAAATTAAATGCTGAATAAAATTATGGGAAATGCCTGTTATTATTGGGTTGAGAAGAGTTTGTCATCCAGTATGCTCTCAAAAAACCTGAACGTTACAATTTATAAAACAGTGATATTACCGGTTGCTCTGTATGGTTGTGAAACTTGGACTGTCATTTTGAGAGAGGAAAAGAGATTAAGGGTGTTTGAGAATAAGGTTCTTAGGAAAATATTTGGGGCTAAGAGGGATAAAGTTACAGGATAATAGAGAAAGTTACAAAAGCAGAACTGCACGCATTTTATTTTTCACCTAACATAATTAGGAACATTAAATCCAGATGTTTGAAATGAGCAGGGCATGCAGCATATATGGATGAATCCAGAAATGCATATAATTAGTTGGAAGGCCAGAGGGAAAAAGACCTTTGGGAAGGCCAAGACATAGATGAGAGAATAATATTAAAATGGATTTGAGGGAGGTGGGATATGATGGTAGGGACTAGATTAATCTTGCTCAGAATAGGGACCGATGGCGGACTTATGTATGTGAGGGCGGCAATGAACCTCCGGGTTCTCTAAAAGCTATAAGTACCGGTATTAAAGTAGGAATTGGGTTCGTTAATTTTTATAAGATGAACTTACCAGTAACTTTAACTGAACGTAATAAAAAATCAAATTCAACTCTATTATTAGGAGAGATGCATTTGAACCAAATATTAATTTTTCACCTCACATCTCCAGCCTTCTCTAAGAATAGGCCTACAACTTCAGTACCGATACAGTTAGCACTGGGTAATGTTTGAATACACAGTACCCCTGATCAGGGGCAGCACTCAGATATTTGTTAGTTTAATTTTACCAGCAGGCACGCAAGAGAAGTCTTTTTATTCACTGCCATGGGCGTAAGAAGTATCTAATACCTCGGCTTAATGTCACTTAGCTATCCCCTCATTTAACCCATCTAACCAATAAAGAACATATGTGACAAGGTTAGTGGGTTAGTTGAGGTGATTATTTAAGTGATATGACATCATACCTTTCCAGCGTATCTTTAAAATTAACGAAGTGTCCACCACAGTCAACTGCCTAGTTTCGAAGTTGTTATCCTTCATTGTCCAAAGCCTAGTGAAAGTCCCGCACTATCTTCTGGTTTCCTATTGTGGTGGAGTGTGTTCGTGATTGTGTCGAAAAGAGTGTGTGTTTTGAAATTGAGTTGAGTGTTCAGGATGTGCTGGGAGTGTGTTTTTGTATACTGTATTTGTAAATTTCATATTGTTCTAAAGTGTCAAGTTTCTGGTTTTTTGGCTGGATGTGTAATATTTTCATGTCAGTGTCTATGTTGCTGTAGTTGTGATTGGAGTTTGTGATATGTTCTGCATAGGTTGAATTGTTGTATAGTTTCGTTATGGCTGTAATATATTCCTTGTAACTGTTTTAAATGATCTTCCAGTGATATATAAGTGTTAAAAGTGTATACAGAACAATTAACACAAATCTACATAGTAATAAGGCAAGTTACATTTAAAAAATTGGCTCTTTTGATTCTGGTGGAAGCTTCTTGCGCCCCTGGCGGTGGAAAATGTAAGAATCAAAAGTTTCTTGAGTCCCTGGTGAATAGTGGTTGAAAAGAGAAACAAACAAAAGGACTTTGTTACAGCCTTTTGCACTCAAATACGCAACGAGGGCAAAGTGCCGTGTACTCAATCATTATCCCAGCATTGTACCTGACTCAAAGCATGTATACAGTAGCCTACTTCAAAATCTGCAAATAAGAAGTAATTAGGCCTAGCTACTTTTCGCCTGATGTTAAGTATCCTGTAGACTGTAGGTAAGTTATACAAGGTTAAAGGTTAAGAATACCTACCGGTATCTAACCAAATCAACTACTGTATCGCCAGCCCTATTACAGTCTGGAACTATATTAAAAGGTCATGAAAATATGCATGATCTCCTGAGGAAAGCTACATCTATAAAAAAAATGCTACAGTCCTCAAGATTAAGTTTTACTGCGCCTTCCGTTTATGTACTTTTAAGTACAATTTTAGCATGATCTATTCAAAAAATAGTCCCTAGTTTAGAACTAAAATACGTGTTCTATAAAAAAAGTCAACGAGTCTTCAATCAATCAATAAGAAAGTGACTAGGCCGTACCAAGAAGTATGCAGTGTGTTTATGTAACAAGGAATGTTACAGGTACCGGTACAGTAGGGTATATTATATAACCTTTACTAACCTGAACGCTTGATATAAAGTTTCTGTACAAGGCCTCTGAAGAACAATTTCATATTTCTCCTTCGAAGATTTTTCTTTTCGAGGACCATACAATACCAGCGCATCTTCTCGACAATGGATAAATCTGTCACTATACTGCTCTGATTTGACTTCCAAAACTTTATTTGGGTTCGATTCTTGACTTAATAAATTTCTTAATACAAAACCCGAAGTTAATCCTAATGCTCCCAACCAAGACATTTTATAACACTCAAATATAAATTGATTTTATTAATAGAATGTATCAAACATATCCACTCCAACATTTACAGGATAATGTCACTCGTAATTTTATAAGCGAAAATGCTGGTATAATATACACAAACGTACAATCTCATATCACGAACACCAATCACACGAGCAGAAGTGATTCACATCTACGCACCACAGACATCAGCTGGCGAACAGACCATATGGAATTGTTTCCAAGGCTGTCAGAATTCAAATCTATCTCTGTGGGACGCTATGCTGGAGGGGATGTGAGGGAAATTCCCTGTTTATATGTGAATTGGGGTCGAGAAGTTAAAGGGTGAGCGATAAGCAAATGACGTGTAGATTTTTTTTTGTAAATATTTTCAACAGGAACTTATACATTTTGTTGTTAACTGTACAACGAATTCTTTTTTGACGCATTTGGTACTCGCTGAATAATCAGAGTTGTGACTATTTTCTTATCGGAAAAGTTGTGCAATTTATCATTAATAGAAGAGAGAGAGACTTGCATCACGATTACAATCAAGAGCAATAACCAATATAACGGTAAGTGTAAGCACTGAGAATTTTTTTTTCTAATTCTCTGTAGATAACCTATATTTCACTAATGACAGGTTTGTTGTTTCGTAAATTCCCATAAAGTATTTTTAACTTAAAGTAATATTAGTAAACCATAATGTACGGTACACTAATAAAATTTTAAAAATATATGTGGGCTATGTAAAATATGTACCACTTGAATACTTTCTACTTTATATATTTCAGTACTGGTTCATGTCTAATGTTCACACGTCACAACTATACATATTTTATGCTTGACATATTTTCTTAATTTACTAATATAGGCTACATGTTCACGCAAATAATTAAATATTATTATTTGTTAAACCTGAATTCTTGTTGGCTCTCCATAATGATGAGGCTGTATCCTTATCTCTTATCTTATAATAAAAATAGAGTATGAAAATTATGTAACTATCAAATTCATGTAATTATTTACTTTAACGATACTGTTCGTATTCACTATTCCCTTCACTACGCGGTACTCCTTACTCTCCGAAAGTTAGGCTAGGTTGGGTTAGGTTAGGTTACCTTACCTTACCTTAGCTTGGTTGTGTTGGGTTGGGTTAGTGTCACATACACAATGCACAGTGTGAATGATGCAACACTTATCTCACTGTCTTGATGTCTAAAATTTCTCCCTGTCGAAAACCCCCTATTTCCAGCCTCTTCTGCTTGTTTCACTTCTAGCCCATTGGGCACATCAACAACTACGGTATCGCTAAAGTAAATAATTACCAGTTGTTTTGTCCTGTAAGGTCATATGGTTCCGCTCATATCTATGAAGTTTCAAGTTGTATTACGCAATAGGTACTCTCTGAAAACCCTAATCTAACCGTAATCGATCTGTGCTCAACCCTTGCTTTGGCCAATAGCTACGAGATGCCGGTATTAATAGAAAAGTCTCCATATTACCACTGTAGGTGATTTACAGAATTTCATACTGTGAACATTGTGTATAGTCTATTATTGAAGACAATTATAATTTAATAAATGAACAAGAATGAAAGAATACAGGTATCATGTATATTTTGCATAAATTAGACCTAGCCTACATTTATCACAGTATCAAAATTGATCTCATACTAAGAACTAGGTACTTTCAACATCTCGAAGCAGTGAATAGAGTAAAATACTGACATGATATGACTTACGTAGAGCTAGAAATAGACTCCAGTAGAAAGTACAAAGTCAAAATTAAAACCAATTCCATTAAAGCACATTATTACTATAAAATATCTAAACATCAAATTCCCTTCCATTATTTCCATGAACAATGCAACTGCTCTGTAACGAAAAGTTATAATGATGCTAAATGTGTTTTTCTGTGTTTATAGTCGCTTTAACCCTAGATCATCTCGCTACTCTCTGTAGTTTACTGTTGGGAATGCTTGTTGTACTGTGTATATTGTTTCGTGGTGATTGTGGTGCAATCCGGTATTCACTTTTATTTAACTGAAAATTAGTTATATTCAGACGAGGTAAACCACGGAAAAAAATCTCGCCCAGATTAGTAAGTATTGGGGATCGAACCCAGGACCTTCCGATTGCGAGTCTGATGCTTTACCACTGAGCCACTTCGCTCAATGCTAAGTCTGTTTACAAGGCATATATATGCAACATTTTTAGTGCTAATATTTCATATAAAGTCTATCACTTCTTTTGCAGTAGGCTATATAAAATGGATGACATGCAGACTCCTGATCCTGTCACAACAAATCCGTCACAGAGTCGGACAGTAACAGACTGTGTGCCTTCCACAAGCTCTCAAATTGACGAAGCAGTTACTGAAAGCGTAACCAGCAATGTATCATCAGAAGAGTCACTGCAAAAACGGAAAACTAGAAGGGGTAGAAAGAACTCAAAAGTGAAAGATTCAGAAAACTGGTATGTTAACGTTTTGTAATATAGGCCTAAGTACCGTATTTTATATGTTCTGTTCCCACAGCTCTAATAAATTATTATTATTATTATTATTATTATTATTATTATTATTATTATTATTATTATTATTATTTTATGTTTATCGTCATCATCATGGGTGGGCAACTCGTGCTCTCAAAGTGTCAACACAATCTCAGTGCAGGTAGAACGGACTCTGTACTAGCTGTACTGTCTGTGTGCGGTTCTTTCAGACACAAGTTCGATCGCGTCTGCAGTCAGTGGCGGCTCGTTTTAAGTGAAAAACAATATAATTTCCAGATCATTTCCCTTTAGTTACGAGTAAAAAGAATTTTTTAATTAAGAAGAGAAGTAAAACTTTTATTCTATTACACTTTATTACGCATGACATTTTATGTTAGAAATAAACAGTGAATATTTTACTAAAGAAATACTGTCTGCATCTGCTTTAGAACAGCTAAAGGTAAAAATGGGATATCAACAAGGTGAGACTGATATCAAATATCGTTAGCACATTGTGCGTGCGAGTTACAGAATTGCAAGACATATAATCGACTAGCTAAGAACATTATGGATAAATTTGAAATGTGACAGTATCATGTAGAACATAGACAACTTCACTTTCTTTGACTATAAACTATCTTGAAGAGGGATAAGAAAATCTTCTTATCAAATATAAGACCCTACTTCAAGACCTACAGCAGAATTCACTGGTAAGTTTGGAGAAACAGTGACAATTGACAAGGAATCGAAATTTTTCTGAAATCTTATTGGCTTACGTCGATAGAAAATGCTGAAAATTTATAGTTTGAATTAATAAATCTACAGAACAGCACGCCACTCAGATTCCAGCCAAATCAGGAATCGAACTATTCGTAATGTTGCCTAAGGCAGAATTTCCAAATATACTCTTTGCTTCCATATATATATACCTTATGTGCTTGAGGCAGAGTTTAATACAAGAAAGAATTGTAAAAGCTCTCAAAGTAAAGAAGGAGCTCAGAAGTAAGCTTATTTCATCTGCCGTGACGTGTAAAAAATACTTCCTTGAATTTGTTATTGTTTGCGAATACAGACTGTTACCTTTCTGAGAACAGAGGAATACTCTATAATGTATAAAGACTTGTAAATTCTAGCGTTCTACGTTTCAAATAAGACCTATAATAAGAAATATTAACAAATAGAGTAATAATAAATAAGTGTTGCAGCTATATTTGTTGTATCTTGAAAAGATTATATTCAGTTTGTGTTTCCAGTACTAAACTAATTTACAAAGATAGAAAATAATATAATTTTGTTATGTGTTCAGGTATAGTCTGTCTAAAATTACTATAATTATTGTACCATGCGTCATTCTGAAATTCAAATCATGGAATAGATATCACGACCACCTGCATGAGCCGCCAGAGCGCACCGTGGCTTTTGCAGCGAAACTACAAACAACTTGTAACTGCTGTGGCTGGCTCCGTCTGCCTTTCTCTCTCTTTCAAGGTTTTTTATCACTTTGGGAACACGAGTTGCCCATCCATGGTAATCATCATCATCATTATATATCATAAATGCAGGGCTATATTCTCAGAGTTTATTTTTTCCAGCAAAATTGAAGTACGCTCAAAATTGTTAGACACCATTCCTCCCAAGAATGTATACATAAGATTTTTTTTTTCCTGCTTATGAACATTTTGGCACCTAACAAAACGTTTTAGCAGGAGAAGAATGCTTTAATTATTTTTATGCTCGACCATGCTGAAATGTAGTAATTATATATCTGGTAGCAGTCCTTTAATGCATGTCATTAAAGTACACCTATTCATTAAAGTTCAGGTTTTCGATTATTCTCGGATATGCAATTGAAAGACAACTAGCAAAACATCACGCAGGCTGGAAATCCAATACTGTCGCAGAAGGTTATGTTCTGTTACTATAATAATTAGCGTTAATTGTAAATAATATTCAAATAAATTCAATTTGTCATCTCGTTTTTCAATGTCGAATTCAATTTCAAGGTTATATCAAGTTTAACGTTTATCTTACTCTGTAGATTATATCAAGGTCGTCGACATTCGTTGCCCGGAAAAAATCAATACTTTCGCGTCTGCGCACATCTCACAATTTACGAGATTGCACAAGGTCAGTTCGCTCCCCAGTCACATAAGAATAACATGAATACTTATGAATAATTTCAAGTTAGAAATGTGGTCGAGCATAAAAAGTCGTATGAAACTTGCCTTTAATGGTAATTAAGACGCTCGTATGAAAATTATTAAACTCGCTTGTGCTCGTTTCATAAACATCCTCGCGTCTTAATTACTATCATTATAGGCTCGTTGCATAATGTACTATTTTGTCTCACGGTCGTAGCTACTCCACCTAGTGTAATTAACTCGCTTCTTGATATCAATTGCAGTGATAAGGCAAACCACATCACAGAAGATGTGAATTTAGGCATTGCACTTGGCCATTTGAGTCTGAGTAACAGTGTACCTGAGAAAGAATTGGAAGCATTTCTGAATTGCAATGGAAGAGTTAAAGCAAAGAAGAAAGTCGATAAAACTCTGAAAGGAAGTGAAACCAGTGGTGAAGTAAGTGGAAAACGCCAAGAAGAAGCAACAGTTTCCACACCCTCACAAAATGAAAACAGCGAGAAAAAGAAAAAGAAAAGCAAGAAGAAGGCACCAAATTCCGCACAAGCATCACCAATACATTCCTCAAATACTGGTACACATAAGAATCAGTCTAACCAAGTGGTCCGATCACCAAATGCTCAACATCCGACTCCAAAAGGTGATTCTGCTGCAAGTTGTAAAAAGAAACCGTAAGTAAATAAAATCACAGTTAAGCTTACGTACTAAAAACTTTTTATAGCTACTTGGTGTAAGTAAAATCTTCACACACACATAAAAATTAATATCACGCAAATGACAGACATTCTCATTAGACCTAAGTCTAGGGCTATATATTTACGAATTACGTAGTAATTATTTTCTTTGTAATTATCTTTCACTATCATTTGAAGAAGAGGCACGTGCACGTGTGCCTGTGTTTTTTTTTGCCACCCTGTGCAATTAAACATGTGCATGCCTTAAATATGGGCCCCATAATTACAACAGATCTTGGATGATTGAAATTATTATGATTTGTTTGAAACAAAGCAGTTTCGAATTGAGCCTCCAGTTTTTTTTTTTTTTTAAGTAATCAGTTTAACTTTATTCTTATCTTCTTTTCTCTCTGTTTCTATGTTCTCTGTTCTCTTTAAGGGGTTAGGTACAGCTTACAGCAGTAAAATTTTTGGAAATATTCAACATTTTTTCCTCCATTACTGTATCTTGTACAATAATGAAAATTGGTATGTGTAAAATACTATCCCTCTGCTATATGAAAAAAATATTTTTACGATTTAAAAAAATTATTTATATATTTTTTTCCAAAATTAAAAAATTTTGGCAGTTCACTGTGCAGTGATGAAGCATTTCCCTCATAACTCATAAACTTGTTAACTTTTTCATGTTCTCTCTCTTTTATTTTATTTATGAAACTCATGTTTACAATATCATGCTCTTTCAACTACATTCCTTAATAATTTTTTTTTTTTTTTCAATTTGTGTTAGAAGAAAATACTGATATTTGACCATTTTTTAAGATGAATTTATTTGTAACAGACAATCTATGAAAGGTAGAGAAGTGATCTTCCATCATATTGTAGATATGACATGCATAAATACACACAAAAAATTTCATCACAGAATGTTGGATAGTTTTTTAGTTATGTGGGAAACGCTTCATCACTGCACAGTGAACTGAATTTTGAAGGAAAAAATGTAAATAATTTTTTTAAATTGTAAAAATATTTTTTTCATATAGCAGAAGGACAGTGTTTTACACATACTAATTTTCATTATTGTACATGGTACAGTAATGGAAGAAAAAAAATGTTGAATATTTCCAAAATTTTAGTGCTGTAAGCTGTACCTAATCCCTTAAGGGGAGAAGATAGTGAAATTTAAAACTTTTCTTTCCTTTTCAACAGAATTGAACACAGATGTTATTGATGATGATGATACAGGTAGAGAAGTGATCTTCCATCATATTGTAGATATGACATGCATAAATACACACAAAAAATTTCATCACAGAATGTTGGATAGTTTTTTAGTTATGTGGGAAACGCTTCATCACTGCACAGTGAACTGAATTTTGAAGGAAAAAATGTAAATAATTTTTTTAAATTGTAAAAATATTTTTTTCATATAGCAGAAGGACAGTGTTTTACACATACTAATTTTCATTATTGTACATGGTACAGTAATGGAAGAAAAAAAATGTTGAATATTTCCAAAATTTTAGTGCTGTAAGCTGTACCTAATCCCTTATGGGGAGAAGATAGTGAAATTTAAAACTTTTCTTTCCTTTTCAACAGAATTGAACAATATTTTGTGGGCAATATATATGTTGTAAATGTAACATTTTCAGAGAGTGAACCTTAAAAAATAATTCGGGGTCTGTTTATGATCCCCCTCGCATTGTAATGGAGTGGTTTGCCTGAAACTTAATATCTCCCATAATAATATGTGATAGGCAAAAATTTCTGGCATCAAAATGATCACAAAGGATTGTTCAAAAAATTTTCAGACCAAAGTTTTAATATTCCTATGGAAAGTATTTTTATCTGAATGACAAATTTAATAGATATCCAAATTTAGATACAACTCATCATAACACTCTATATATTGTATATATCAAAATTCTACCCAGTAAATCTTTTGTATGATCTATTAAGAATATACTGTAAAAATTTCATGCATATATATCTAATATTTTTTGAGATATTAAACTTTTTAGTATACAGTACTGATATGTGAGAAAAATGAACATGCAGAAAAAAACTTTCAAAGTTTTGCCTGAAGTTAGAGCCTCCAAACTCACCTTTTAAAAATGGCGTCTTTGAAAGTGCTAAAGTCACTTAGGGGCATATTGTAATGAATATAATATTTTTTGGACTTCAAAGAATTATTTTAGTCGATAACATTTTCAAGTTTTTTTTACATATTTCAGTATCCTCTTCTCTTAACGTCGTGCTATCAAGTTGCAATATTGTGGTGAACTATAAAAGCTCTAATTGTTCATTCATATATTTATTTTTCCTCCACACACTTAGCGAGTTCTTGCTATCACAGATCACACCTCGCTGTGATCATCTATGCACTGCCTTCATGCAGAAAGCATTTTTCTGATTATAGTAATGACTCAGGGGGGAAATATTATAGGCTATGTATTTACGTATATTGTCGTACTTAAATATATAACCTGTAAATATATTGTCGTACTGGAGTGCAAGAGGTCAAATGACTTTATTGTCAAACGCCTGACATTAGAAAACAACAACAACAACATATTTATTTTTCAGATACAGTAAATCATCATCTACACCAAAGGAAAGCAATGCATTTCCAAAGTACTTATCTTCAAGTGAAGTAATGTCAGGTCTCGCATCTGGAGCTTTAATTGGTGGTGTTCTTCGAATAAACCAGCGCAACTACAAAGAAGCATATATCAGCTCACCAGTGAGTTTGTAAACTGTTCTCCTAGTGCCACACTATTTCTGACTTTAAACCTTACCATGAAGTGGTGGCATTTTTAACTGCTTACAGCTACGTTAACAACTTCCATTATGTTGTCCACAAGACAGCTGCAAAAGATCTTTTGGAAAGTAACTAAATAATACCATTAATTGCCATCATCATCTTGCCCTGTTGCAACTGCAAAATACATTCAGCCATCTTTTCCTATCATAGACTTGTATTTATATATACACAGGGTGTATCAGAAATGATGTTACACAGACCAGGAGTGGGTTCAGTGGTCCAATGTGATGATATTTGTGTAATATACTTAGGCCTGTAATACACTTGAAGAGTTTTCGCTAGTGAGAAATGTGTTGTGAGAAAGAGGCGAAGAGCCTTCCTCCACACACTTGGTGAGTTCTTGCTACCACAGATCACACCTCGCTGTGATCATCTATGCACTGCCTTCATGCAGAAAGCATTTTTCTGATTATAGTAATGACTCGGAGGAAATATTATAGGTTATGTATTTACGTATTTTGTCGTATTTAAATATATAACCTGTAAATATATTGTCGTACTTTACAAATTATGTACGAACGCTATGTTGAATCTGAGTATTCAGATGATGAGGTAAATGGAGTTACATGAACATATTTTGTTAATGAAAAGAAGAAGTGGGCCTAAAATTAAAGCCAGAAATATCTGAAAATCACATTGTATCTTACGAAAATAAGGGCGAGTTTTGGACACAAATAAAAACAATACAATTCATCGCCACCAGTGATATCTTTTTCTACATTCAATCGTCATAAAGAGTATAAATGTCAAACATCTTTGATAAATGTGTCAAGAAAATTCGCTGAGCTACCGATCCCAGCGAGAAACTCGCGCGAGGTTTTTGCCTCGAACGAGAATCTCTTCCAGTGTGTGGACGTCCATTTGAATCCATGTTATCAATTCTTTTATTTTCTCGCAACACATTTCTCACTGGCGAAAACTCTGCAAGTGTGTTATGGGCCTTATGGCTGAAAATGCGTCATGTGAGCATTATGGGGCATTAGCCTCTGGTTACAGCTAGCAGGTCATTTGTGATATGTACTTCTATTATCAGGCAGTACATCTCACTTGACGATATGTATCAGAGGAAGAACAATTGTTTGTATGCATCTGAAGTCTGATTAGTGGAATATGTAGCTAGTCGGCGATGTATGCAATGGAGGGGGGAAGGAACTGGCCACCCTAACCCCTTATCTCTTGGCCTAGTTGCCTCATAAGTGGTGCTTTTTGGTATCACTTGTAAGGTTCAGACCTGTTTTCGGACAGTTGACTAAACAATAACCACTATCACTTGAAAACGAATCATTTCCAGACATTACTTTATTAAGAAAAAATGTTTTATTTCATGCCCTCTATTACATCAGAAAATTAAGAATAGTTATTGTGTTACACCCTGTATAAATATTTATGGATTGTGGATTTATACTTTTATAATGTTATTATCTTTAAGTATTTAAAATTGCATAAGAAAGCTTCTTGGTATTAAAGTTACTGTTTTCTTTTGAAATGTTTATAATTAGTACATCAAAATATTTTACAGGACAAAGGTCAAGACATCATGATAGAAGGAATGAGAAATCGAAACAGAGCTCTAGAAGGAGATGAAATAGTCGTAAGACTTAATCCAGAGTCTGAGTGGAAAGTAAGTGTCAATCAGTATACATATAGGTTTACGTTAATTATGAAGTCTGGAAGAAGAATGTGTGTACTACTATTATTGTAAGAGATATCATAAGGTGAATAAAATTATTCTACAGTTTCGCATGTAAGTTTCTTGGTGGTTAAAATTTATCTAGATGTATTTCAATGCACACTGTCAGTCACAGATGTGACAATAAAGTAGAATGAAATAACGAAATAGCAATAAGGGGAGACTTATTTTAATTGTAAAATAATGTCTGTACTTTGTATGTGGGGTACAATATTAATGCATTTTTTAGTGCAGCTCTCTTTTTTTATTTTGTTTATATAACTTTAAAAACCAAATGAATATCATTTTCTGTGTATCATTACAGGTTCAAGGTTCGAAGAAACAAAAGACTGCAATGGTGAGTGCTAAATCTTATTTTTCAATGCTTTATTCCCCCCCCCCCAAATGTTTTTTTTTTTTTTTTTTTTTTTTTTGTGATAGTTTGAAAATTGACTAACAGAAATGTAGAAGAACTGCTGTAATGTGAAACTAATTGAAGAGTCCACTGCAAGAATGATGGATGTCATTTTGAATACATTTTGCAGGAGAAGCAATTGAAAGTTTGAAATGCTTAGCGCTCAAAGCTTAACTGTGATTTCCCGATCATTACTGGACAATGACTATCAGTGTTAATGCCATATAACTCTCTATGTACATTCTATGGACGGAATTCATAGTCGTCACTTATAAAATGAGTGAACCCTTAAGTAATAAGTGTTTGCTTATAATAAGGGAACCCTTAAGTCAATTCCGAATTCATAGACAACACTTATTTTCACGTAATGAGTGCTCACTTACAGCTGCCGGACATGACGTCATAACAAAAGCTGACTCTCATTGAACTAATCGAAAGCAGCTCTACATGTAGAGTTGCTATAACAACGAGTTATCAATATTATTGTACTGAATAAGTTATATACAGCAATAGTTTCATATGTTAAGTTCTAGTTGCGTGTTAGTTATAGTTATAATCAGATATCCTACTAACTGGAACACATGTTCTGTAGTAGTGAATTTCTTAAATACTCGTAAATAAATTAAGCCTATTAGGCCTACTATATAATACTGTATACTGAATTTATTAACATAGTGTTATATTTACTCTGTAATTTGCCAATTATAGCTACATTTTACATTTTGGCTATGATATCTATACTTAACTCTTTTTAATTTATTTTTATTTGGTATTTTTCATTTATATCTATATCTGTGTCTTTTATTTAGGTAGAATCTATTTGTTTTTTTTTCTTTGTTTTTTTCATTTTTAATTTTTAATTTGTAATTACACTTGTATCTTGCATTTGTATCTGGTTTATCTCTTTTTTCATGTTGTATGCAATTCTATGTTTTTTTTTTTTCCAGAGCATTCTCCATATCTCTAATATACCTTTTTGGGACACGTATATTTTACTATTTCGTTCAACAAACTCCACAAAATCCTCAAAATCATTCTCAGTATCCATTTTGAAAATGAGTGGTCACTTAAGGGCACAGATCAGCTCACTTAAGTAATCACTCATTATGTGAATGAGGGACAACTATGAATTAGAAATGAGTATAAGTAACCACTTAAGTGTTCACTCATTTATAAGTGACGACTATGAATTCCGCCCTATATATCTTAAGCTTTACTTTTCGCTGATGATTTAGTTCTCATGGCATCAACTGAAGATGATTTACAATATTCAGTACACAATTTAAATAAGGTCAGTGAAAAATATAACATGGAAATTAATATTGAAAAATCGAAAATCATGTCATTTTGTGGGAAATTCCCTGTACCAAGCAAAATCTGTTTGAATAATAAAATAATAGAAAGAGTAAATACCTTCACTTATCTTGGCTATACACTATCACCTTATGATGAAGTAGATATTGCTGAAAAAATATGTAAATATAATAAAACAATGGGGATCATTAATAAAATCATGAAACCTTCACTAGTACAAAGACACACAAGAATAGGCTTGTATAAAACCTTAGCACAGCCAGTATTAAGCTATGGTAGCGAAGCGTGGACTGTGAAGAATAAAGATGTCAGTAGAATAACAGCAAGTGAGATGAGGTTTATGAGAGCAACAGCTGGATATACTCGCTGGGATCATAAAAAAAATGAGGACCTAATGCAAGAACTTCAAATAGAACCCATTATGCAGTTCATCAGCAAATATCAACTTCAGTGGAAGGGTCATCTCGAACGAATGAATTGATGCAGAATTCCAAAAGCACTGCTTCATTACCATCCATATGGCAAAAGATCTCTAGGCCGTCCAAAGAAGAGATGGACTGAAAATTCTAGTTTGAGACCGTAACAGGCCACTTGGCCTAATACTTGTTAGGAAGATGATGATGACGATGATGATGATGATGATGATGATAATATCTTAAGCTATGCATTGACAGTCTTGGTTCCTTTTCGACAAAAAAGTGACATCAATCATTCTTGCAGTGGGCTCTTCAATTTATAATGTTACCAGTGGCTTGTGCAGCAAATGCTGCAAACTAAGTTCATTAGACGTTCAAATAAACATTTTTCAGATTTATTTTCAATGAAGGATACCAGACATTCTGAAAGTTATTTGGTTCCATAATAATGAAAGATACTCTCTCTCGAGCCAAAACTGAAGAGAACCACGCATATAAATATCTACACCACACCGCCATTAAATATATGAAAAAGACCCAACCCCACTTGATTAATAACTATAAAAATATTTTATTTTTAATAATATTATTATCTTACATAAGTTTTATAGCTTTCAATAACATATACTATATATACTATATAGCCGCCACTCAGTAAAATATAGAAATCAAAATCTAATTTAAGTTATTCTCTACATCTACTTACATAACCCCAAAACGTTTCACTTTCATATCATCTATATAGCATTAATATGTATAATTAATGAAAAATAGTCACATCAAGGCATTAACTACAATAATATTTCATTTCTAAAGGTAATAATGTCATCAGACCACCTCAAGTTTTGTAGTTTTTAATATCCAATACACAGCTGTACCCAGAAAATTACACACCACAGAATCGAACCTGTAAATTATTTTTAGTAAGTTAAGTTTTTAATAACCAATTTAATTTGAGCTCTAAATATGTCAGCATTCTTGCAGATCATGGCCTTCGTGTAATATTGTTTACTGTAGTGTTTGTTTTGTTTTATTCTGAAATGCAACATGGCCGACTTGATGCTCACTTCGCTTCTCCTGAATGCAATTAGCTAGTTCTCAAAACTGACCACAGATGGATTTTGGAAAATAGGAAAATTATATAGGAAAATTGACATTTCACTGAAAACTACTATTTTTCCGAAAAACTTTGGGTTCCAAGCTTCAAAATGAGGGGTCATTTATTAAAATCCGTTCAGCCGTTTTCCCGTAATTTCCATTACCAGTTCAAATTATATATATATATATATATATATATATATATATATATATATATATAGAAGATGCTTGACAAAAGCCATTTAATGAACTGTCCAGCATTAACGAAACACAATATAAGCCTGGGAAGCAAGAAGTATTTTATGAACATAATTAATTATTAAATTCCTGCCATTTCAAACAAATAAATGTTGAGCATTTATGTAAGGTGTTTCCGTCATTTCTAGGTTGTGTACATCCGTACAAAAGTGCATGCAAGAGTTGGAGTAGGCTTTCTTAAAACAATGCCAGATGGAAATAAGGACTTCGCCCTATTCTCACCCAGAGATTCTCGCATTCCACGGATGAGGATTCCAATAGCACAATGTCCTGAAAACTTCCTGAAACAATCTCAGAAGTACAAAAATTCATTGTTCCTAGCAATTATCAGAGACTGGCAAGATGTACGATATGCAATGGGGTAAGCAACAATTACAGGAAGTACTGACATTAAATTTAGTATCATAATTTTTAAAATTAGGTTCTCTTCAGCCTTGTTATATTGCAATTATTCCTTATAACTTTAGTAGAATATGCTTTAAAAATTATTGTAGAGAAAATGACGATCCTATGTCAGACTTTAAATTAATGACAAAATAGTAATGAACTACTTAATAAAGTGTGTGTGTAACAAAACTTGACACACTTTGTTTAATAAGAGATCATATAATTGTTATTTGTTAGCACATTTGTCTCATAACCAAATATTTTGAAAGTTGAAACTAAATTATTACTAATGTTGCCAACTTTTGTTATATAAAAATAATGAATATCACGGAAATTCTAGAAAACTTCACCTAGACAATCTACACTTAGAGTTGATGTAATTTTACCTTGTAATAACTGCATAATATGATCATTTACACTATAAAGAAGACATATTGTTAATATAAATTTGAATGTCTAACACACATCAGCTATTAAGTAGTAAATACTGGGTGTTCATTTCAAAGTGTGTCATGATGTCACTGTTGTGAGTCAGCGATTTGAAGCGAGTTTCAGCTTTTATGTCAGAGAAGTTGCCTATTAATCAAGGCGTTCAATCTGAACTTGAGAAGTGTACGGTATAACTTGAACGTCGTAGCAACAGATGGCGGTCTGTACGGTCTGTGTGCTACCATAACCTCTTTCGAACTGTGTTTTGTGCGGGCAAGTCGTACGCAGGGTATTTGTTATCATCGGTTGCGTACGGCAACATTCCACAACACAAATCAAATGCTCCGTGTCCATGTTGACCGTCCAAGTTAATGTCAACAGATACGTAAGAAATTGTCTTAACCCTCTCCCCATATCCCAACAGTAAGAAAAAAACTCACCTCAGTACGTGTTTCCAAACAGTTCACATTCCTGCCACTACTGGCGTTACCGTACGTATCGGTAAGTACTCTTCAGAATGAACGCCATACTTGCTAGGCAACTTCTCTGACACATAGGTAGTACACCTCTGCGGAAGTGTAGGAAGATTGAATTCTCTATGCTCATCGACTAGCCATAATGAGGCATACAGCGAGCCATGACACACTTTGAACTGAACACCCAGTATTCATGTTTATTATAATGTAAACATGTTATGTGCTTAGTATATTTAATTTTCTATTTGGTCATGTATCACTCTTGTCTTAATTTAAATAAAAAAAAGTGTCAACATTTCGTTGATAGCTACCAAACTGAAAAATCATGTTTCTCAATTACGAATCATAATTTTCTTTTTGATACCAAACTTCTGTTCAAAGTACATATATGATGCAAAGAATGTGGGGGAAACAGAGACAGATGTGAGAGCATGATATCTTCTAATTGCTAAATAAACATATCCATACATCTAATTTAACAGGTAATTTCTTCTTTGTGTTTTTGTTACACAGCGATATTATACAAGAAATTGGAGTGTGTGGTGATATCAAAACGGAAACAGTTGCTATACTTATGGAAAATGATATTGAATTTTCACCATATGATGTTGAACTTTATCAATATTTTCCTCGTTCACCATTTCAAATATCAGAGGAAGAAATAGCATCCAGAGAAGATCTCAGGTAAGCGAAACACTTTTAGGTATTACAGTATGTATACATGTGAGACCTCCAAGTCTATGATAGTAAAATAGTTTCTTTGTAGTGTTATATCCTCCAGACATTATATTTAAGTAATGTTTCAGTTTATTTTTATATCACCTTAACGTAAAGTAACCCTTTACCAAAGACATACAAAATAGTGAAATAAAGATCTACCTATACAAATTTTAAATTCCTCTTTGTTAATTGTAAATATCATTTATACAGGTTTATAAATGAATAAATATATAATTTGATTAAAGGGATGACTGCTAAAAAGTAAAGAAAAAAAACTTAAGTGTATAAAAATATTGCTTTTTGTACATAAACAAAGAAATTAATTATGTGGCTGTAACCAAATGCTACCCCTTGTTATAGGGCAGCTAGCCCTTTCTGGATTTTTCTCTCTGTCTCACTAAAAATATAACATTGAGGGACACATTTCACAGACTTTTTATTTTAGGTTACATGTTAATGTGTTATTTATGTTATTTGACACATTAACAATGATTAAAGGTCATAGTCAGACATATTCATTGTTTTACTTTGAAGAAATTACACATGTTCTTCATTACAAGAATTTTATTGATGTTATCGACTTCTGTTTTCCTGTAGTCATAGAAACATGAAACATGCAAGCAATAGGCAATCAATTCATACGTACTATGCCTATGATTCTAACCAAATGTAATGTTTCTCAACATTTTTTTTTTTTTAATTCTTTACTTACGTTAAGGTAGTAAAAAATCGTATACACAACATATGTTTTAAGTAACTCTGCACAACAATGACGAATGACTTCATTGCCTAGATATTATACAAACAACAACTACTTTAAAATAGACTGTGCATAAATAACTATTAAATACGTTCAAACATTACAAGTTCATCCTTCATTGTAAAGCAGTAAGTATAATTTTTCACGCAAAATCCACAGTTAATTCCCGATTTACCACAACAATCGTCTGTAGCTGCATTTAGATTGGCAACAGGCCATGATTGTTTGGCCAAACACCTGCATAGAATTAGAATATATCAGTCCCCTAACTGCCCATTGTGCAACTCAAACCAAGAAATGGATTCGGAACACCTCAAAATCTGTGCTTCAGGGGCTGGCCATGACAATATCTTTGAAAAATATTGGTGTGCAAGAGGTCAAATGACTTTATTGTCAAACGCCTGGCATTAGAAAACAACAACATAATTTTTCACGAAGTTTATAACCTGAAAACATTTTCTATATGATATGATTTACTGTCTATAGAATTTAAGAGGATGGATTTCGTACTATAGAAACTTACATGCTATTTAATAACTACTTAGATTTCATGTTTTGTTAGACAGCGATTTTTTTTATCCTTCCTAAATAAGAGTTCTTAAAATCAAGTGGCAATTGACATACAGTGGCTTGTTACATACAATCAATAAGAATTTTTAGTTAGAACTTAAGGGGAAGATATGGTATTGTTTCATTAATATCTTTGTATGGTTTTGTGTTTCTTTCTCTGTCATTCACAGTTAAATCATCTTAATATTCTTTTCTTGTAGGGAGGAATGTATATTCACCATTGATCCACTAACAGCAAAGGATTTAGATGATGCTGTGTCATGTGTGGAACTCGAAAATGGAAATTTTAAAATCGGAGTTCATATTTCAGATGTTTCATACTTTCTTAAAGAAGGGACGCCGCTAGATGAAGCAGTGTCGAAGAAAGCAACTAGTACTTATTTGGTGGAGACTGTAAGTGTTCTTATTAAATACATAGACATAGTGTATAAGCGTATAATTGTTTGTAATGAAACACAAATGACGCCCTATTAATAATTTTTTAATATCTGAAAGAACATAATTGTTTATCACTATGCAATACTTCATTTGTTTACATTTTATTAATTTTTATACTCGACCATGCCGAAATGTAGTAATTAAACACCTGGTAGTAGCCCTTTAATGCACCTCATTAAAGTACACCTATTCATTATAATTCAGTTGTTCAGCCAATGAGAAATCATCATTGTACCATTATAAAACCGCAAGTATCGATTATTCTCGGATATGCAATCGAAAGACAATTAGTGAAAAGTCACGGAGGCTGGAAATCCAATACTGTCGCAGAAAGTTATGTTCTGTTACTATAATAATTAGCGTTAATTGTAAATAATATTCAAATAAATTCAATTTGTCATCTCGTTTTTCAATTCTAAATCAATTTCCAGGTTATATCAAGACTAATGTTCATGTTATTCTTTAGATTATATCAAAGTCAATGACATTTGTGCCTCGGAAAAAATCAATACTTTCGCGTCTGCACACATCTCACAATTCAGGTCAGTTCTGCTCCTCACTTAGATAACCATAACATGAATACTTATGAATAATTTCAAGTTAGAAATATGGTCGAGCATAAAAAGTCGTATGAAACTTGCCTATAATGGTAATTAAGACGCTCATATGAAAATTATGAAACTCGCTTGCGCTCATTTCATAAACAAACATACTCGCATCTGAATTACTACCATTATAGGCTCGTTGCATAATGGACTATTGTATTATGAAAGCAGTTTTATTGAAAGAGCTATCATAAAACAAGATGTTCTTAACAAAAAATGAGACAAAGGGTATTTGCGCATATGTTAAAGTTTAAATATAATGGAAAATAACCGAGTAATTTCTAAATCTATTTGAAAAATATAATCTCGTGGGATGGTCTAAGGGCAAGGGATAGATAACAACAAAAGTAACAGGATTGTAGCCTAAATATTAAGCTTAATAACTGGCACAACCTCTGACCGGCATTACTGGGACCATTTTTGAATTATCATATATTGAGTTTCTTTTGTTAATGTCTGAAACATCTGAATATAATTTAACATGGGATGATACTTCTGCATCTTATCTCTTTTGGCATAGACTTGTCTAATAACAACAAACTGCACTAGAGTATATAGCAAATATAGCCTAGTTAATGTATTGGAGATGAGTAAATGTAATGTTCGAAATATGTTTTCTTTTCAGGTATATCACATGCTGCCTAAAGAAATGTGTCTTATGTGCTCTCTTTTGCCTGGGCAAGATAAACTAGCATTCTCAGTATTCTGGGAAATCACACCAGATGCAGAAGTTCTAAGCCACTACTTCACACGTTCTGTCATCAACTCATGTACCCAACTTGCCTACGAGCATGCACAGGTGAAATTATACTTTAATATTTTTGTGTCACAATATGATTTTTTTTTTCCTTTAGTACTGGTAATCATATTGATTGGATTATCGTGTTATGTAAATAGAATGTACACATGGAGTTTATGTTCAACTATAAATATAGAGCTTTCAAATAACATAACAATAAAATCATTCATATCAAGAAATGAGATGTGTTAATTTCATTCTGATATACTGTACTTATTTGAAACTGTTTGGTGACTTAAACAATTTTATCAAGAAAATAATCTGTTATATACAAGTCGCGTAGTACAGCGAACTCACGATTATCTGGGCTAATCACCTGATAAATACGCATGTATAACTAAAAACACAGATAATACGATTTTTTTTTACTGCAGAACGAACCTTTTTATGTACTAGGCATACAGTACTGTGTTTGAAAATTCAATGTGCCAAACCTTTAACACTTTCGGTTATCACTTTTAATTTAATTTAAGGGGACAGGAGTGAAATATGTAATTTTTTCATTTTTCTTCCAATTATTTAAAAATTTTTAACCACTTATGCCAATAGGTTCTGTACAATTCTTCAACGTGGAAAATCAACATGATATTGTGACAGCCGGGAGTCGATCACCCGTCCCACAGAGGGCAGGGCGCGCGTGGAAGGAACAAGGCACGCGGAGAGCGAGGAGGCCGCAGTCACGCAAACTAGAGGGGACGGACGTAAGGGGAACGACGGCACGTTGGGCTGCGGCAGAGAGGGGGAAGTAAAGCAGTTGCGACTGAGGGGAAAAATCCAGAGAAGTCGAGAGACGCCATCCTCTCGGCATCTGTAGAAATTTCGAGCATCGTAGTTTCTGGAAAGTGTGGTTCAACTAATAAATAGAAGACGCAAGTGAGCTGGCAACAGTTGTTGTTGGGATTGGACAGCGAATTCAGCTTGTGAATCAGAGCGCCCAGGAGTCTAGGGTTCGACACGCGAGTGAACTTGAGCAGCATCCAGGCGGAAGCAACGCAGTTGGAAGACTTGAGTTCGAGTGCAGTGGACTGTCCCCGGAACTCCTGAGTTCGAGTGCAGTGGACTGTCTCTGATGTCTTGGGTTCGATATACTGTGAACTGGAGTGAATGAGCTAGAAGAACGAGCAAAGGCAACAAACTGTGAACTGAGAACTGACAGTTTTGTTTTGTAAATAGTGCTTTGTGAACATTAGTTGAGATTAGCAGTACATTGTTGTTCTCAACAATCCAAGTAAATTGTCTTTGTCGTCTGTGGAGTGCAATAACGAATACCGTGTTGCTGTGTGGAGTGGAAATCCCATTGTTGACGGGAGTGTTTAAACTCAATTATAGAAAGTGATTATTGTTGTGACAATAAAAGTTACATTATTGTTTTGAATTAAAAGTTACAATATCATTATATTATAAAGAGTGTTTATTTTCAATTATGTGGCTTTTCGATTTACGTTAACACGTATTAATACATGTTATGTACTGAAATAATACTTTGTATAAACTTTTCGCCTTATTAGGGCATCTTCAGATACAGTTATTTACAATATCTATATCCTAAATTCTATATTATGATTAAATCTTTTCGTGTTACATTGTGGTTTAGTCAAATGAACATTTAATTAATATTGTGGCACCGTGCTGGAATACTCTGGTCGCATCAGGGGGTTGCGTGCGCATCTAGCGAGAAGGAAGGCGTGGAGAAACACGAACCCCTGATGCTAGCTGTGGTACGGAGCAAGGGGGGAGGAAAGCTACGGTGACGGCGCAGAGCAGAGAGAGCAAGGGAAACATCTAGAAGTGCATTTCTCTCGAAGATTTCGAAAACCACGCGAAATGAAGATTCCAGAACATGCAGTGTAATAAATAACACCGTGCGTGGCCGACAGTTCAGTCAGTCTACAAGTGACTCTTCGAGCAAGTAAGGAAGCCAGCCTTCGAGAGCATCTGGAAGACCGGGGTTTGACGTGTCGTAGACCGTAGCCGTAAGACTGGGGTTCGACGTGCAGTGAACTTGAGCGAGTCCGTTACATGTCCAAGCGAGTGCGACGCATCCAGAAGACCTGAGTTCGATGTGCAGTGAACTTGAACAGTGCTAGAAGAACTAGCCAAGGAAAGTGAACTGAGAACTGACAGTTTTGTTCTGCACATAGTGCTTTGAGAACATTAATTGAAATTAGGAGTACATTATTGTTCTTTTCAATAATACACGTCGTGTATTGTCATTGTCGTCGTGTGGAGTGCAATAACGACTATTGTGTTGCTGTATTGAGTGGAATACCCAATGTGTAGGGTGAATTATTACAAATAAAAGTCACATTGTTATCGGGTGTGTGGTGGTAAAAGTAGAATAAAAATCACAAGATGTTATTTACATATTTTGATGCTCGACCATGCCGAAATGTAGTAATTATACACCTTTAATGCATGTCATTAAAGTACACCTATTCATTAAAGTTCAGGTTTTCGATTATTCTCTGATATGCAATCGAAAGACGAGGGAAACGTCACGGAGGCTGGAAATCCAATACTGTCGCAGAAGGTTACGTTCTGATACTATAATAATTAGCGTTAATTGTAAATAATATTCAAATAAATTCAATTTGTCATTTAGTTTTTCAATTCTAAATCAATTTCCAGTTTATAAATTCTCTGCATTACATCAAGGTCAATGACATTATTGTTCCTCGGAAAAAATCAATACTTTCGCATCTGCGCACATCTCACAATTTCGAGCTATGAACAAGGTCACTTCCGATCTTCTGTCAGATACAAATAAAATTAATATTTCTGAATAATTTCAAGTTAGAAATATGGTCGAGCATAAAAAGTCGTATGAAACTTGCCTATAATGGTAATTAAGACGCTCGTATGAAAATTATGAAACGAGCGCAAGCGAGTTTCATAAACAAATATACTTGCGTCTTAATTACTATCATTATAGGCTCGTTGCATAATGTACTATTATGATAAAATTTTAATACTACGTTGATAAAACGGAACAAGCTTATAACACCATTTTACTATAGAAAAGATAATATATAAATAGGGTTATGTGTTCATATATACATTTTAACACATTTGACAAGGCTATTGTATATAACCATAATGCAACACGAAGAGATTGTAACCATAATATAGAATTTAGGATATATAGATATTGTAAGTAACTGCATCTGAAGATGCGCTAATGAGGCGAAAACGTTTATAAAAGGTATTAGTTCAATACTTAACATGTATTGATGCGTGTTAACATAAACTGAAAATGATAAATCATATGATTGAAAATAAACACTTCGAAGGATAAATCTCCAACTATAAAAGTTGGAGATTTATCCTTCGAAGAGTTGGAAAAATTCAAATATCTTGCAGCAACAGTAACAAATATAAATGACACTCGGGAGGAAATTAAACGCAGAATAAATATGGGAAATGCCTGTTATTATTCGGTTGAGAAGCTTTTATCATCCGGTCTGCTGTCAAAAAATCTGAAAGTTAGAATTTATAAAATAGTTATATTACCGGTTGTTCTGTATGGCTGTGAAACTTGGACTCTCACTTTGAGAGAGGAACATAGGTTAAAGGTGTTTGAGAATAAGGTGCTTAGGAAAATATTTGGGGCTAAAAGGGATGAAGTTACAGGAGAATGGAGAAAGTTACACAACGCAGAGCTGCACGCATTATATCCTTCGCCTGACATAATTAGGAACATTAAATCCAAACGTTTGAGATGGGCAGGGCATGTAGCACGTATGGGCGAATCCAGAAATGCATGTAGAGTGTTAGTTGGGAAGCCAGAGGGGAAAAGACCTTTGGGGAGGCCAAGACGTAGATGGGAAGATAATATTAAAATGGATTTGAGGGAGGTGGGATATGATGATAGAGACTGGATTAATCTTGCTCAGGATAGGGACCAATGGCAGGCTTATGTGAGGGCGGCAATGAACCTCCGGGTTCCTTAAAAGCCAGTAAGTAAGTAAGTTTTATATATATATTGTAACCAACTTATCTAACACAAACATCATGAATTGTAAATTTAAAAAATTATACGGTATCAGATGATTCATTTTCATGTGTATGTCAACGTTATTTATTATTGTATATTATTATATTTACATACATACACTGGAGAGAACGATAAAGATAACACGGATTGTTGTGACCAATTATAACAAATGCTCAATCACTCAAAATCGTTTCCTTTGTTTCATCTGGTCATCAGTTGTGAAATAAACTTTATTACAAAAAGATTTGCGTCAGAAAGGCAAGCTGTAAGAGATATCTTGTTACTAACAGTCTATTCTTATACAAGATCACTTTGAGACTCGCACACTCAAATTCCAAGCTTGGTTCATAAGTATTCAACATTTCGTGACATAAAATAAAATAAAGCAAAACTCAGTTTTGCACGAATAATTCGCAAACTGGATAATTCGCGCACAGATAATCGAGAATTTTCTGTTTTCTCATTAAGTCATAAGAAGCGCTTATCTTTTACTGTTAAAAACCACTTTATATTGTTTTGTCACTTTACTTGCAGATTATGATTGAAAATCCAGACAAGGAGTGGGGTAAAGATGAACTGCCTCGACTGTATGGAAAACATACTGCAAAAGACCTGAGTCGTGTAGTCAACCATTTAAATCGACTTGCCATCATTATGAGAAGCAGGAGGTTCACGGGCGGAGCCCTACGGATAGACCAGCCAAAGCTCTGCTTCTCTTTGGAAAGTGGCACGGGTCTCCCTCAAGAATACACAGTTTATATCAATAAGGAATGCCATAGGCAAGTATCGTTGTTTATATGAACTATTAAATGCAATTTTGAACTTGGAAATATTAATATGTTGAATAATAAATTAGTTTCTAAATACCTACTTCTGCAGTCTGTACACATTTATAAAGTAAGACGGCCCCCACCACTTAACATCCATAATCCTCACTAACTTAGGTAAAAGTATTCTTCACATTCACTATTGATGTCAGTATACTGCTTTCAAAAACGTATTATGTGTCTTTCACGTGTTAAATTTTATGTTACCTTGTTACATGTTTCGGCCTGCTATTGGCCATCATCTGAATTGGTTGTTGCTGGTCTTGGCGCCTTTTGTTTTGTTCCCTGTGGGGGTGTGTTTGTGTAGTGTAAGGTGGAGTCAAAGAGTGTGTTCTGAAATTGAGTTGTGTGTTGAGAATTTCATTTGGATGTGTTTTTGTGTGTTTGTATATTTCGTATTGTGAAATATTGGAGATCACTAATGCTAATGGCTTCATTGCTAGGTGCAAGGCATTGAAACAACATATTTCGTATTGTTCTAGTGTGTTTAGTTTCTGGCTTTTTGGTTGGATGTGTAGAATTTCCGTATCTGTGTTGATGTCTCAGTATGTGTGGTTAGCATTTGTGATGTGTTCTGCATATGTGGAGGTGTTTTGTAATTTTGTTATGGCTGTGATGTGTTCTTTGTAACGTGTTTGAAATGATCTGCCTATCTGTCCTATGTAGAAGTTGTTGCAGGTGTCACATTTGAGTTTGTATACGCCTGTGTGGTTGTATTTGTTTGTGTTATTTGTGTGTTAAGATGTTTTTGTAGAGTATTATTTATTCTGTATGCGATGTTGTAATTTAATTTCTTGTATGAGGTTGCATTTCAAAACACAAACAAACAAATACAACTACACAGGCGTATACAAATTCAAATGTAACACCTGCAACAATTTCTACGTAGGACAGACAGGCAGATCATTTCAAACACACTACAAAGAACACATCACAGCCATAACAAAACTATAAAACACTTCCACATATGCAGAACATCACAAATGCTAACCACACATACAAAGACATCAACACGGACATGGAAATTCTACACATCCAACCAAACATCCAGAAACTAAACACATTAGAACAACACGAAATATGTTGTTGTTGTTTTCTAATGCCAGGCGTTTGACAATAAAGTCATTTGACCTCTTGCACGCCAATATTTTTCAAAGATATTATCATGGTCAGCCACTGAAGCACAGATTTTGAGGTGTTCCGAATCCATTTCTTGGTTTGAGTTGCACAATGGGCAGTTAGGGGACTGATATATTCCAATTTTATGCAGGTGTTTGGCCAAACAATCATGGCCTGTTGCCAATCTAAATGCAGCTACAGACGATTTTCGTGGTAAATCGGGAATTAACTTGGATTATGATGCAGAGAGTTCCATTTTTTTCCCTTGAGATTGTGTTATCAAATTTTGTTTGTTGAAGTCTAAGTATGTAGGTTTAATAAATCTTTTCACAGAGTAATACGTAGATTTAGTAACACGAAATATACAAACACACAAAAACACATCCAAATGAAATTCTCAACACACAACTCAATTTCAGAACACACACACTCTTTGACTCCACATTACACTACACAAACACACCCCCATAGGGAACAAAACAAAAGGCACCAAGACCAGCAAACCAGTTCTGATGATGACCAATGGCAGGCCGAAACATGTTAACAAGGTAACATAAAATTTAACACGTGAAAGACACATACTACGTTTTCCAAAGTGATAAAGTGTTAAAAGTTGTGTAATTAAGATGTATACTGCTTTCATTATGTCGAATTGTTATTACAGGCTGATAGAAGAATTCATGCTGCTAGCTAATATGACCGTTGCAACACGTCTGAACTCAGACTTCCCTGATCTGGCATTTCTGCGTTGTCATCCACCTCCCCTGGATTATATCATGCAAGAGTTGCAGAAATCTATGGAGCAGAGGGGTATCTTCCTTGACATTACGTCAGCTGGCACTCTTCAGACTTCTATGTGGCGATACAGTGGTGATGATTTTATTAGCAATGCCAGGATGCTGGTGCTTAACAGTCTCTGTGCCAAACCTATGGCTGTAAGTGATCACAATCTGCTTAATTTTATAAAGACAGAGGGCCGATTTCACCAAACTTATTTAAATTTAATTGTTACTTAAAGTCTCTATAAAGGGCAGTGCATTTCTCCAACATAAATTGGGCTTTAAGCTCTCATTAAACTTACTTACTTACTTACTTACAAATGGCTTTTAAGGAACCCGAAGGTTCATTGCCGCCCTCACATAAGCCCGACAGCGGTCCCTATCCTGTGCAAGATTAATCCAGTCTCTATCATCATACCCCACCTCTCTCAAATCCATTTTAATATTATCCTCCCATCTACGTCTCGGCCTCCCTAAAGGTCTTTTTCCCTCCGGTCTCCCAATTAACACTCTATATGCATTTCTGGATTCGCCCATCTATTCCGAGGCTTATTGTAGGGATTCGTAACAAGCTGTTTTTTACGGTGATGGGTTGTTAGCCCTTCGCCCAACCCCCAAGCTGGAGGACCACCCCTTATCGGCTGTCCACGACTGCTTATTCAATATATTCGCAGCTACCCTCCATATCTGGAGGCCGTCTCCTCTATCCGCAACCTGAGGACGCGCCATGCCGTGGTGATAGGGACCCACAATACATGGTCTCATTAAACTACATTTAAATTAATTGGTCAATTTTTGATCATTTAAATAATTAATCAATTTCATAATAATTTTCATCATGGCGAGGACAAAGATGGACTCGATACTTGAAAATGATGATTTCTTACCAAGACAGGCAAGAGAAGATTATTTTAATACAATGGACGAAAAAGATTTGCAAATTCAGTTTAGACTAAGCAAGACATGAGCATTATATATTTTAAATAGGATAGAAGGTGATGCCCACACCTGTGGAGTAATGGTTAGTGCGTCTGGCCGCGAAACCAGGGTGGCCCAGGTTCGATTCCTGGTTGAAGTTTTTTCCGGGGTTTTCCCTCACTCAACATGAGCAAATGCTGGGTAACTTTGGGTGTTGGACCCTGGACTCATTTCACTGGCATTATCACCTTCATCTCATTCAGACGCTAAATAACCTAAGCTGTTGATAAAGCGTCGTAAAATAACCTACTAAAATAAAAAAAAAATAGGTGACTTAGAATTTCCAACTGATAGTTTATTATTTCATAATATTATTTGGAAGTAAATCCCAAAAAGACAAAGTATATGATTATGTCTCATGATGAGAATATTGTAATAATCCTTGGCGCTACAGCCCGTGAAGGGCCTAGACCGACCAGCCGGCTGCTGGCCTCACGCCCACATGCCGAAGCAGAGGTGGACGATCATTCAACCAGAATGGAGGTATCGTGTGGTTAGCACGATGATCCCCCCAGCCGTTATAGCTGGCGTTCGCAACCGGATTTCGCTACCTATCGTAGCTCCCCAAGTGCATCACGATGCTGGGTGGGCACTGGTCCCATACACTGGCCGAAATTTCATGAGAAAATTTCTTCCCCCATGAGGATTCGAACCAGTGCGCATTCCGTAACGCGAGTCCTAGGCAGGAGAGAATATTGTACGAAATGGAAATATAAAAATTGGAAATTTATCCTTTGAAGAGATGGAAAAATTCAAATATCTTGGAGCAACAGTAACAAATATAAATGATACTCGGGAGGAAATTAAACACAGAATAAATATGGGAAATGCCTGTTATTATTCGGTTGAGAAGCTTTTGTCATCCAGTCTGCTGTCGAAAAATCTGAAAGTTAGAATTTATAAAACAGTCATATTACAAATTCTATATGGTTGTGAAACTTGGACTCTCACTTTGAGAGAGGAACATAGGTTAAGGTGCTTAGGAAAATATTTGGGGCTAAGAAGGATGAAGTTACAGGAAAATGGAGAAAGTTACACAACACAGAACTGCACGCATTGTATTCTTCACTAACATAATTAGGAACATTAAATCCAGACGTTTGAGATGGACAGGGCATGTAGCACGTATGGGCAAATCCAGAAATGCATATAGAGTGTTAGATAGGAGGCCGAGACGTAGATGGGAAGATAATATTAAAATGGATTTGAGGGAGGTGGAATATGATGGTAGAGACTGGATTAATCTTGCTCAGGATAGGGACCAATGGCGGGCTTATGTGAGGGCAACCCATCTGTCTTTTTGTTTTTTATGATTTTAATACATTTTCAGGTTACCTCTGTTTATGACGACATTTTATTGTCGTAATATAACAAATGAATTCACGATAAACATCACTGCTTACATTAACAAGGCACATGGCCTTCGAAATTACGACTTTACTATGATTCCGAAGGCTGTGATTCTTTAATTGGAATTAAATTAATTGACTTTATTTTAAATGCGTATTAGTTTGGTGAAATGCAAACGAATTATTTACGATTTAACTTCCGTATTTAAGTTAAATTACAGTTAGTTAATTGTGAATTAGTACCGGTAACATGTTGGCAAAATCAGCCCTGAGAGCAGTAAGGTGGATTCAACTTATTGATTATATTATAAAACTTATTACGTAGTTGTTGATATGAAGGAAATTTAATTTTCTTCCAGCGAGCCAAATATTTCTGCACTAAGTTTGCATCTCTGGAGGAAGATTTCTGGCACTACGCACTCAATGTACCGTTGTACACACATTTCACGTCACCTATCCGGAGATACGCTGATATAATGGTGCATCGATTACTTTGTGCCTCACTTGAGTATGCACCTAGACCTACCTGGAATCCAGATGATGTACAAGCGTAAGTCATGCATGAATTTCAGATAAATAATACCCATATTACATCCTTGCATCTGTTCCCATTTCCTCACGTCAAGGAGGCTTGTATTTTAAGTTCTGTGGAAAGTGGAAGTGGAGGAAGGAAAAAGGAAAATAGTAATTATTTATATAGGGTGAACCATAAGTAATACCATTAATTCTGATGGATGATTCCTTTGGTAAAGAGCAACAATAAAGTCAAATACCATTTTGCTATGTTTTGAATGGTTTTCCAGAAAAACGTGCAATTTAAAATACATTAATTATGAGATCGTACAATGCTATAATCAGCTAGGAGTGCACATTAAGTAGTGTTACTCTGAACAACCCCTTCACCTGGCTTCTCCTGAATAGAGAAGTGGAAGGTCATTGTCATGTATATTGTTTTTATAATAATAATAATAATAATAATAATAATTCTTTATTTATACTGGCAGAGTTAAGGCCATAGGGCCTTCTCTTACACTCTACCAGGTCACAAAGTATATAAGCAGTTAAAATTTAACAAAAAGTTAAAGAACAGACTACTAACATATTACAAAAAAATTTAATATGGAAAACGTAATGTTTTTTTTTTTTTATCCAATGCCACCAGGTTGTCTTTTCGACATTTCTGGTCTTCTCTCCTGGCCATGGCTTAATTGTAACCCACTTCTGAGGTTGGGGCGCCTGGAAGGCGGAGTTACATTACCCCGATGATGTGATAGGATGATTATGATAATGTGGTGCCAGGAGAGGTCTTAAATCTAAACTTAACCTAAATTCCAGACCATGGACGAACACAGGAATAATCCCCTTTAAGGAAAAACTCCTGTGCTCTAACCGGGAAGCGAACCCGGGACCTCATGAACTATAGCCAGAAGCTCTGACCACTAGACCATGAGGCTGGTCAATCTTCTTAATGTATCCAGCTGTTTGCTGACAACATAAAGTCCACTACAGTCCACTGTAGTCTTTTCAGTTGTTTTTTTATGAAAAATGAGGGCTATTTTGATCGGTGTTCATTATAGATACCTGTTGCTACTAGCCAGAGTTGGGGTGCAGTCAATATATACTGCAGAGTTGTGTTTTCTGCAACTGGTAATGATGATTTTAATTTACTTCTTTTGTGGTTTATGGATGGACGTATAGAAGAATGTGTTCCAGATCTTCATCATGATTATTACACGACAGACAAGTAGGAGTATTATCAGAAAGGTGAAATCGGTGTAGGTACAATTGTAGAATATAACAAAATGGAATGTAATAAAATAATAATAAAAAAGAAAAGAAATACGAATATTAAATAAAATTCACAATAAAAAGGCTATGCTAATAAATTCATCAGCTGATAAAGAGAACAAAAAGGGGAAAGGAAGGAAAAGAAATATATAGCCTGTATTTTTACAAAACTATCGCAGAGAAAAGGGCTTATAACTGAAAGGAATCTGAATTGAAAAAGTGTAATTTTAGTTTATTTTTGAAACTAGACAATGTCCGACAGTCTCTGACATGTTGTGGTAGAGAGTTCCAGAGATGAGCTGCAGAGACCGTGAAAGATGAGTAGAAGGATGTTCTGTGTTTAGGAATGGAGAGTGTGATATGGCATTGTGAGCGAGTATCTATTTCGTGATATGAGGACAAATGTTGAAAACGAGAAGCTAAGTAGCTAGGGTTAGAGGTTTGAAGAATAATGAAGAGTAAAGTGAGAGAGTGAATAGTTCTTCGCTCTTTGAGACGGGCCCAGGACAGCTTATTTAGTGAAGGTGTGATACGGTCAGATCTACGGACGTTGCAAATAAATCGAACACATGCATTATAAACCCGCTGTAATCTGTCTGTTAGTCTCATGTTAAGGTCAGTGTAGTCACAGTAATCAAAATGAGGCATCAAGAGCGACTGCACTAAATTCTTCTTGAGAAGCAACGGGAGGAAATTTCGAATTCTTTTTAGTGCGTGAATTTTCATAAAAACTATTTTACATATGTTTAAACTCGTAATAAAAAATACAGATTTTTATCTCCCGCCAAAAATTGTTTTTAATGGTATGATTGGATGCAGAATTTTTTTTATACAAAAAACTTTAATGGCATTTTCTTCTATAATAATTAGGGGAGGTAGTATAGCAAAATATAAATGATAGCATTGAAATCTCCATGGTGCATGTTCCAAGTCACCACACTGTATAATAAACGGCGGCTTGAGCTTTTGTGAATGTAACTTATTTTTTGTACTTATTCTAACTCTTCTAGTTAGTACCCTCTTTCGAGGATCGAGGTTTTAAAAGAGTCTCCATTTTTTTCCTATCCTTCTACAGTTGAGTTCCATCTCATGCCATACTTCTTTTGACGTACCTCTTAACCTAGTCCAATCATCTGCCCCTTGGTCTCTTTTCTCTCTCTATTAATTCCAGCGCTTTTTCTGAGCAATCTGTCATCAACCATCCTTTTCACATGATCAAACCATCTCATTCGTTGTTCTAAAGATGTCTGTAAACTTTCAGCTCTTCTTCTTTAATTTTATTTCTTCGTTTTTTATTTTATCTGTTTTAGTATTACCCATAGTTCCTCTCAGAAATCCCATTTCTGCACCCTGAAATCTACTAATTTGTAAATGTCTGTATCTCAGTACCATATGTCACAATAATCGATCTTGTAGCTGCATTTAGATTGGCAGGCCATGACTGTTTGGCCACACACCTGCATAGAATTGGAATATATCAGTCCCCTAACTGCCCATTGTGCAACTCAAACCAAGAAATGGATTCGGAACACCTCAAAATCTGTGCTTCAGTGGCTGACCATGATAATATCTTTGAAAAATATTGGAGTGCAAGAGGTCAAATGACTTTATTGTCAAATGCCTGGCATTAGAAAACAACAACAACAATAATCGATCTTATACATTAATATTTCTTACATTTTAAAATATATCTTTGTTCCATAGCACACCTTTTATCAGCTGATAAAATTTTGTACTCGACTGTATCCTTCTACCAATGTCTTCCATAGTGTTATTGTTTTTACTAATTTTGCTTCCCACATATATAAAATATTCTACTTCTTAAATATTCATGCCTTTTATTTTCAACTCAACACTCTTCTTTTTCTCTCGAAATTAGTTTTTAAACCAAACTCTTCAGCATTTTCTTCATTCCAATGTCTCAAGTCTTCTCCAAATCAGATTATGTTGTTGTTGTTTTCTAATGCCAGGCATTTGACAATGAAGTCATTTGACCTCTTGCACTCCAATATTTTTCAAAGATATTATCATGACCAGCCATTGAAACACAGATTTTGAGATGTTCCGAATCCATTTCTTGGTTTGAGTTGCACAATGGACAGTTAGGGGACTGATATATTCCAATTCTATGCAGGTGTTTGGCCAAACAATCATGGCCTGTTGCCAATCTAAATGCAGCTACAGACGATTTTCGTGGTAAATCGGGAATTAACTGTGGATTTTGATGCAGAGAGTTCCATTTTTTCCCTTGGGATTGTGTTATTAAATTTTGTTTGTTGAAGTCTAAGTATGTAGATTTAATAAATCTCTTCACAGAGTAATACGTAGATTTAGTAACAGGTCTGTAAGTAGCAGTGCTGCCCTTCTTTGCTAAAGCATCCACATTCTCATTTCCCAGGATTCCACAATGGGATAGTATCCATTGGAATACAATTCTTTTATTGAGTGATATTAATTGAGAGAGCATTTTAATTATTTCTGCTGTTTGAGATGAAGGTGTGTGTTTAGAGACGATTGATAGAATAGCTGCTTTGGAGTCTGACAATATAACTGCATTCCTAAATTTGTTGATTATAATTAGCATAGATAAGCCTTTTTAAGTCAGACTACCTCCTTATTCTTAAACAATTTCACACATACTTCATTCAATATAAGATGGACAAGGATTGGTAGTAATACACTCCTGGTACCTTTATTGCTTTCAAACAACTTATTATTATCATCACAACAAAAGACTCAACTTCTAACATTGCGACTTTTTTTTACCTGAAAAATTCGTTGAAGTGGTGTTCATTACGTCCACATTTGACTGTACTGTGCAGCATTGAAGTACCATGATAACGTAAAAGTCATACAAAGAATGCAGTGATCACCTGAGTGAAATAAGTGAAGATTATAATGTACGTGATTAATTTACTACACTGAATAATTGAGCACAAACCCTTAACTCTACTAAATATAGAATATAATCTAAATTTAACAGAAGAAATACTGAAATCAGAAGTAAACACTGAAATAATGAAACAATTAATATTAGGTAACCTCCACAAAACTGGCTTCATTTATACACCGACGGATCCTTGATCTCCAGAGAACAAGGTGCCGGTGCAGGTGTTACGTGCTGTCTCTTCTCACTTTATAGATCTCTTGGATATGGAACAACAAGTTTTGATGGAGAAATCGTTGCAATAAATGAAAGTCTCAGGAATCTTCTATTTCACATCAATAAATTTAAGAATGCAGTTGTATTGTCAGACTCCAAAGCAGCTATTCTATCAATAGTCTCTAAACACACACCTTCATCTCAAACAGCAGAAATAACTAAAATGCTCTCTCAATTAATATCACTCAATAAAAGAATTGTATTCCAATGGATACCATCCCATTGTGGAACTCTCTGCATCATAATCCACAGTTAATTCCTGATTTACCATGCAAATCATCTGTAGCTGTATTTAGATTGGCAACAGGCCATGATTGTTTGGCCAAACACCTGCATAGAATTGGAATATATCAGTCCCCTAACTGCCCATTGTGCAACTCAAACCAAGAAATGGATTCGGAACACCTCAAAATCTGTGCTTCAGTGGCTGACCATGATAATATCTTTGAAAAATATTGGAGTGCAAGAGGTCAAATGACTTTATTGTCAAACGCCTGGCATTAGAAAACAACAACATAATTGAGCAGGGGTGTAGTATTCCTGGGTAGCTCATTCGGTAGAGCATTGGTGTGTTCAGCCAAAGGTCCTGGGTTCAATGCCCAGCTCCGGAACAATTTTTCCCTTGAAATTATTCAAGTCAGCTATATCTGAAAGCCAGATTTGCATTTAATACATTGTTATCATGCAAAATGAACGCAGTTTTAGAGTAAAGATTTAAAATTGTTACGGTTATGTTGTAAATTATTAATAGTATCTATACTACTTAGTTACAAAAAATTTCTTTTACAGGGTTGCATCAAACTGCAACAAGCAGAAATACCAGGCAAAACGAGCTGGTGAACAGAGCATCGAGCTTTATCTTGCTGTATATATCGGCCTACATAGTCCTATGGTTGAGGAAGCAGTAGTGATGGATGTAAAGGACCTCTCGTTTGATGTAATTGTTTGCAACACTGGAATGGTTCAGAGAGTCTATACAAACGTATGTATGATGGAGGGATGCATGATATACTAATATGTACTGTTTACAGTCTAGCTATATTACTGAAAAATAAGAGAACATACAACTTAGTAATACAGGGTGTTAAGAAAAAAGTATCCAGTATTTTAGGAGATGCTAGTATGCATCAAAACAAGAAAAAAAAGATCTAATAAACATGGATTATACAACACATACTTTCTGAGATTTGAACACTTGTTCATAGGAGATGCTCAATGTGACATCCATTGATGGCAATGCATTCTTCTGTTCTTTGGAGTAAGGAATCACGCACTCTTTGAGACTGACCTGGTTGTTCTTGATAACCAAAAGTCTAGGGGATTTAGATTTGAGGAACGAGCAGGCCAAGGTGTGGGGCCTCCCCAATCAATCCAGCGGTCCTGAAATATCAGCGTCAGGTGTTCACGCTCATTGCAGAAAAAATGTGCTGGTGTGCCATCATGCATGAACCACATCTGTAGTCTTTGCTGACATGGCACATACTCCAGCAAGGTAGGCAATACATTAATTAGAGTCCTAATAACGAGTCCCAGTTAATCTCTGTGGTAGCATGTATGGGCCTTAAACTATCGCCAAGAACATCTACCAATACATTGATTGAGAATCGGTGCTGATGCCTTGTTTCTTCAAGTGCTTGGGGATTTTCATCAGCCCACACATACTGATTACGAAAATTCACAACACCATCTCTGCTGAACCCCGCTCATATCTGCAACCAAACTTTTGTTTTCAGTATTCCTTGCAACGTATCATTATTACATGCCAGGGGTGTCAACTACGGTATGATTATCTGGTAGTCTGCTGTATTGTAGGGTTGAAAAATGCATTGTCATAAATGTACGTCACATTGAGCATCTATGAACAAGTGTTCAGATCTCAGAAAGTATGTGTTGTAGGATCCATGTTTATTAGACATTTTTTTCTTGTTTTGATGCATACTATCACCTCCTAAAATATTGGATAGTTTTTTAACACCTTGTATATCAGTTTATTTTTTTCAGTATTTTGTCACAGTCTGTAGTGGGTTCTTGTAGCTTGGTTCTCTTTTGCGAGTAAATCAGCTATCTCGTTTTCGACAGTCCCACTATCCCCAATTTCATGGATGGTTGATGTTTGTCTTAAAGTATTGTTTTTCTAGCCGTACCCGTGCGCTCCGCTGCACCCATTAGAAATAAATATAAAGTAATTACATAATTAAAATAGGACGTTTGATCCAGGGAACATTCGGGTTTGATAGAAGGATAAATTGTTTAATATGTTACTTAATTTAAATTGCATTTAAATAATTGAAATGCGATCATTTTGGTCCAGAGAGCACTCATTTGGTGCAATGACAATTCCTTTAGCATGTTTTTTAATTGTTATTACATGCAACCGTAGTTTAATGAAGATTGACATATCATTTAGTTTTAATGTGTATACTATATATTACTTGCTATATGTTTCCATTGAATTATGGTAATAACTTAATTTTAACCCTTGTTTTCTACGTCTTCAGTAAATGGTGCTTGGCCCACTATGGTTCTGAACCCTTCAAGTAACTTAAATAATGATACAGCATATATAGTGATATGCAATTATATTTCTTTCTATCAAGTTTTCTGTGCATAAGAAGCTATTTTAATCTTACCTGTCCTCAATTCACTCAGAAGTTACTGTAATAATATTATAGCATTAGAGAAGAAACTACACTTTCCAATGCTGAAATAATAATTAATTATACAAATGTTTAATTAGCTTTCGATATTACTTCAGACAAACACAGAAACATTCTCTGTAAGCTATTTTTAATAGCTTTCGATTGTTGTTGTCCAAGGCCCCTTCTTATAGACGAAATCATTTGTTTCTATTTCATTCCACTCCAATAGGTGGCATTGTTATTTTAATTTTAAAACTCATTTATCTCATTAAATATCAGTCCTATCAAAATTTTGCTTAGAATAAAATTTATCGGAAATCATTTTTAAAGCAACTTTTGTTATGTAACATTTTCCACGAAAATCAATAAGGGAGCTATTTCGATTTATTTAATTCAAGCCCCCTTATAACCTCCCTTTTAAATAAAGTATTTTGAATGTCATATAGCCTAAAATCTAAGTTACAACGAACTTAATTTATATTCCAATTTTCATATAAATCGGTTCCATCATTATCGCGTGAAAAGGTAACAAACAGACAGACATACAAACAAAAATTTCAAAAAAGCGATTTTCGGTTTAAGGATGGTTAATTATATATATTAGGACCAATTATTTTTGGAAAAGCGAAAATTATCAGAAAAATTTCGGCTACAGATTTATTATTAGTATAGATATAGCTTGTATTGCTCCTTTGGAATCAACTAGAAAGATCACTTTCTGTAATTGTTTATTCTTAATATTGACTGTTGAGTGGCAAAAAGTATGGCCTGTTTCAGATATAGAAGTTTGGTATTGCCCAATAGTACGAGTGAGATTTAAAAATAATAGTGTACAATAAAATTTCGGACAAAAAATTAAATCATTATAATGAATAATGCTATTGTTGTTGCAGAATCTGCCAGCACCCGCCAAAGTGAAATGTAGAGTGGAAGAAAATAAAATCATTGCCCAAGAAATAGAGTGGCTGCCAACAGAAGTCATACCTTATGGAACGCTCCAAGTGGTGGAGATATTCAGTATTGTGACAATCGAGCTCTCCCGTTCCTCTGTAACACTGAAAGTGGAAGCGCGTCTGCTGAGACCACCCAGATCAGGAGCATTTCCCACTTAAGATGGTTATGATGTACAGTCCTGTATGAATTTGTTTAATTCATGACAAGCGTAGGTTATAGACGAAAGGTACCCTTCAGAGCTGTAATATATTGTAAATATATTTAGCTTTAAACAGAAGACTGTCGAAAAGAACATCAGAATGAGCTTGGTTATATCCAAATATGAAGTATATATTTTTTTAAGGATAAATGTTTTTCACAACTTCTTGTGGACGGATTTTCACACACTTTCTCTTTTATGTGTGTGAAACATAGAAATATTTTCTCTAGCGTGTTGTAGCAAACACTCTGCAACTCTGGTTTTCTGTCACGTGTTTAACAATTATACGAAAAAATTATTATGATTTTTATTTGAGAGAGATTTTTCATATATAAATATCGACAGTTGTATAATTTTTTTCGTGTTCAATCGACTTTAAAGTAACAACGTCATTTGTCACGATAATAATGTAACATAAATTTTAAATTGTCTTATAGAGAATTGAGAGTATCTGACCTGGTCAAATGTCAGCATGTAGATCAGACAGTTGCTTAATGATCTGTTTTAAAAATACACATTTGATTCTGAATTCTAATGGAATATTTTAAAATTGAATTACCGTCTTTATTAATTTGTGATGTAGCTGTATTTTCATAATTCTCAAATATTTACTTAGTGAATAACTATTTTTTAACATGGCTGACAATACTACAGTCAAATTCCTCGTATCCGGCACCCAAATAACTGACAATACCAAAACAACGGCACTTTTCACTAGGCCAAAAAAAAAAAAAAAAAAGAAATAGTCATTCTTGCGAAAGGAGAGAGTCTGATGAAGATGTGAGTGGTTCTCATAGATCACATATGTCACATGTCGTGTTTACTCTTTACACTGTTCACGCGTGAAAAATAGATAAAAAAAACCGTTATGTCCCTGGAGTATATCGGTAAGCTGTCACTTGGACCTTGCAAGCAATGCGCAGAGAGAATATCTTTAAATTTACCACTTGAACTCGCCCGTTTCGAAGGGGTGTTGGATGAGTCTAAATAGCAAAGTGTGAAATTCTCTGTTCCTACAGCGTGCAAAAATTTCATTTGAGAGCTAGATAGTACCATGGTTATTACTGCTAAGCGCTGCTGTTGCACAATGGATTTTGTGAAACAAAAGCGAAATATTCTTATGCTTAAATGATCAAGCATTACTTCATATTTACGACGTTGGCTACACTGCTCTTCACGTCACATGACTCACATGACCGCCATTTAAAATTGTCATAAGTTTACGAAAATCTATACGAAAATTACTAAATTTCAACGTGGAAGAAAAGTTTGTGCAGTACAGTGTGTCTTTACATAACCTATAAACATATTTTCCGATTATCCAGCAAAATCAGTTATCAGACACTGGCTTTGTCCCACAGTTGCCGGATATGAGGATTCTACTGTACTTGATAAAATAACGTGATTCAACAGAATATTTATACTTAACATTTTTAATATAGGAAAGATTTGTTTATATTTGACAAATACCAAGAGCAGCTCATATGCAATCGATTGAATTTATAAGCTGTCATTTTTGTTTTTCTGTCTTTCAGTTATTCAGGGTCTTGGTGTATTTTATAGATGGTATAAATTCTAATTGTGTTTATGAAAATAATGTGTCCATGTTAACAGGGGATTTTAACCCCATGGAATCGTGAATCGTAAATTATCATGTACAAAGTGATCATCTTTGACCTATAAGAATGCGAAATGGATTGCAGAGAACATCTCTACTTTTTAATCAGATCATTCTCATTTAATTTTCACATCCTCAACTTACACTGTGAGTGACCTTATTTATTTTGTCCAAATAAATGTAATATCTGAAGTCAATATATTCAACTAATACTTTCATAGCTTAGCATTTCCAACATATCTCTATTCAAATACGCAATGTCCAGCCTTTTCCTCTAAACCCATTGTGTGTGAGAAATATTGGAGAACAAGAGAATTGATGGCTTTATTTCCAAGAACTAAGCATTAATTAACAACTATATACAGGGCCGCCGACAGAATTTATGGGCCCCTATGCAATACTGTACTTGGACCCCCGTTGAAATAAGTAATAATTACAAGTTACCAGTTATTCTAACCATAATAATTATATGCAAAATAAATAAAAGATAACCCCATACACAGATACGAACTTAAAAATATACACTTTTATTACATTGAAAACTTTTAGCAAAACTTCACATTAGCACAATATATTATATTCATAAAACATTATTCCTAAACACCTGTAATTTCTAACTTGCAGTCCAACATCAACAACTAACTCTTCTTGACTTCACTGATGCAAAATCATCAATTATATCATCAAAATTTAAAGATCTAGCAAGATTGCTCTCCAAACTAAGGAGGCCAAGGTTACTAAGTTGTTCTTGACACATTGTTTATCTGAATACATTTTTTATTTCCTTCATTTTGCTGAAAGATCTTTGAGCATCAGCAACTGTCACAGGAATTGTATAGAATATTCTAATGGCTATACAAATATTTGGAAATAAACTGTCCAGTTTTAATTCCCCCCAGACTATTTAGGAAATTCAAAGGTTTCAGTGGAGTTGGCCCTAAATTAGAGGCACGAATTGATTTTAAATATTTCGGCTCATCACTGATCTCATTGTTAATGTCTTCATAATATTTTTCACGCAATCTGGCACCCATATTAATATCTTCCAATTTTTTCTGTCTCTCCTTGTGCTTCTCAGCTCCCGACTTATGCCTGTACTTGTCCATTGTGTAGTTAAACTATAACCAGTAACACTAATCAACAGAATTTACTAGACAAACGACAACGAAAAGACGAAAGTTTCGTCACGAAACATACAATGTATTGAAAAGGAAACATATCCTGCGACTTACGGTTTGGGAGTATCCACTAGCCAATGAATAATTGAACGTGTTCAGTACAAGCGGGGCAAACATAGTTCAGGCAAATGCTGGGGCCTCAAGTGTCGTGTCGGTGAACATTAATGCGGGAAACCGATATTCTATTATATAAAAGTCAAATATTTCCATATGAAGTGTTAATTTGTATTAATTCTACTACTGTTGAGTTAATATGTCAGATTCATGGAACAAATGTTCTTACAAAATTTTATAGTACCAGTATGTATCTAGGAATAATTATTCATGATAATGAAATGTAATCAGACTCACTTAATATCTGACGGGCCCTCACTGCTCACGGGCCCATGTGCATTTGCCCTCTTTGCCCTCCCTTCTCTGCGGCCCTGACTATATATTATATTATTCAGTTATGCGGTACTTTTACTTCTTTCTGTGGCACTACAGTTTTTTAAGTCTGCTGAACAATAATTGAAATTCAATCCTATCCAACTTCATTTTGCATGGCTTTCGGAACAATAATATTTTCCAGGGAAGAGTTGTTAGCCTCTTGCCCAATCCCCTGCAATCTGGGACCGATGTATTTCTGTCAGAATTGTCTTCCTTAGCTGTCTAGTCTGAATTTTTAAATATAAGAAACTAGCAAAACTTGGTTGTTGATTAACATAGCAAAAATAAATTTGAAAGCATGAAACATCTGAATATACTTTCTCGACTTTCATTTTATTTTTATATCTTAGACCTTAGTATAAGTATACGCTTTCAGAGCTTTTACTTTTAAGATTTTTCATACTGAAGTTTAAAAGAATCTTGGTTCTAGTCCATGTTATTGAGCAATCTAGGTATGTGTTTTAAATGCGGAAATACCAATTATGAATGTCTCGTGTAGCTTCACTTCAGAAATTTTGTATTTAATGACACTGGTTTAGTAACAAAATAAAACTGCTTCTTTGAAGATTAAATTTTCTTATTTTTTGTTAATAAAGATAATTTTTCGTATATTTCCACTATTTATTGGTTGGACATGAACGTAGCAGTAAAGTACAGTATTTATCCGCGTAATATACGCACTTTATTTTTTCGATTTTTATAACAAATAAACTAGAGTGCGTCCTTTATGCAAGGAAAAAAATTTTAGTGGGGGAAAAAAAAAAAAAAAAAAAAAAACATGTATTAAAGGTGCGCCAGTTCAAATGTTCAAATAATCGATAGAATATGTAACAATATAGATCTTGTGACATCCGTTAGCAAATTGAAGTGTGTATTCTAAGAGAAATACCTTTCCTTCTCATAAAACAAAAAATTATTTGTAATTGGGGCAGTTAGAAGCAAAGGGTGTAAGTGCACTTAAGTTATTTTCGAGAAAATGTGTTTAAAATTAGCTTTCGTAAATTCCCTGATGTTTTAATTTTAAATGTTAATATGTGATGTGGTTAAAACATATATTCCTTTACCACTGAAATTTTAAATGCTTTAATTTGCCTTGGATGCACTGAAATTATTTTTTATTTTTTTGCTTCTAACCGCCTAAATTGATATATTTCTTATTTTTAACAGAAAGTTAGAAAAATTGTGCATCAAAATACGAAGTAATTTGTTTGACCTACTGTTTCCATCGAGTATGAAAATAAATATATCCTTCAATGGGAACGTCCTGTTAATAGTACCTGCATTACATGGAGCACACAAAAATTACAACGGAGTTCGGTATTTCAACGAAAATATGAATTTCCAAAATCTCTGCTATCGAAATTAGTCATCATCATTGTCCAGAAAAATGTTTCTCAGAGCTATTACTGAAGAGAGTAATTCCGAAACTCATTAAATCCATTTCTGTGAAAGGATTGGGATAGTTTTTGTATCAACCGTCTACGAACTGAGCAAGTTTTCAAGTGGCATGTTTACTTAAGGCTTTTAGAGAACCCGGAGGTTCATTGCCGCCCTCACATAAGCTCTTAATCGGTCCCTATCCTGAGCAAGATCAATCCAGTCTCTATCATCATATCCCACTTCCCTCAAATCCATTTTAATATTATCTTCCCATCTACGTCTCGGCCTCCCCAAAGGTCTTTTTCTCTTCGAGCTCCCAACTAACACTCTATATGCATTTCTGGATTTTCCCATACGTGCTACATGCCCTGCCCATCTCAAACGTTTGGATTTAATGTTTCTGATTTTGTCATATGAAGAATATAATGCATGCAGTTCTGCATTGTGTAACTTTCTCCATTCTCCTATAACTTCATCCCTCTTAGCCCCAAATATTTTCCTAAGACTTTATTCTCAAACACCCTTAATTTCTGTTCCTCTCTCAAAGTGAGAGTCCAAGTTTCACAACAATACAGAACAACTGATAATATAACTGTTTTATAAATTCTAACTTTCATCTTTTTTTGAGAGCAGACTGGATGACAAAAGCTTCTCAGCCGAATAATAACAGGCATTTCCCATATTTATTCTGCTTTTAATTTCCTCTCGAGTGTCATTTATATTTGTTACTGTTGCTCCAAAATATTTTAATTTTTCCACCTCTTCAAAGTATAAATTTCCAATTTTTATATTTCCATTTTCAAGTGACATGCACAATAACAAACTTTTACAAGGAATGTCGTTGTTTGGGAAGAAAGCAAGCTTAAAATATGATAGAGGCTCAAACATAAGCATATACAGTAAAAGCCTGATATAGCGCGGTTGTTGGTGAACATACTTAATCCCTGTGTTATAGCTGAACTGCAATATATCAGAAGTGATTATAGTCCATGTGTTAAGGATATGACGAGTCACATGGAGATGGGCTATGCCGGTAATTTAATGCACTATAACTCTATCATCTTCTTCTTTTGCAATACAGCTCTTATAGTTTAGCTAAAGCCTCCTTTAAAACAATAGCCCAATCACTTCTGTCCTCTGCCCTCTTCCTCCATCTCCTTATTCCCACTTTCCTCAAATCTTCCTCAATGCAGTCTAACCATCTCAATCTGGGACGACTCCATCACTCTTTCCCTCCAGTGAAGATCATCTTCGCCATTCTTTCGTTCTCCATTCTAATTAAGTGACCTACCCATTCAAGTCTTCTAATTTTTATCGAAGTTACTATATTAGGTTCCTTATATACTTCTTCTAATTCCAAGTTACTACAGATTCCCCAATTATTTTGTTCTTTACCAGGACCATAAATCTTTTCCAGCATTTTCCTTTCCCATCTTCTAAGTTGTTGCTGTTCAGTCATGGTCCATGATTCACACCAATAAACCACTATGGGTTTAATTATTGTTTTGTATATTAGTAATTTTGTCTTCTTAGAAATATATCTAGTTTTCATGACTTTGCCTAAGGCATAATAACATCTATTCCCTGCTGAAAGTCTAGCTTTTATATCTTTACTGTAATTATTGTCCCAACTATAACTCTATACATGAATTTAAATAATGTAATATGTACTGTAATATAAACTAAACACTCGCTAGTTATGCAGTTTATTCCATACAACTTGTTATTGTATATTCACTGTTTATAAACTATCCTCATTTTTAAAAAAGTCCGTAAGTTTTATTTGGCGGACTAAATCACTGTGCTTCTTCTCCGCGTATTGTTTTATATTAGCAAGATGGAGGAGACGAATATTGTTTGGTTCACTTTGCCTTTAAGCTTTTCACCTACTGAATATGCTTTTCGTTTTTACGACATTACTGCACTTAACATTTAATTAAATTAAGACTCAGAACATGTGACACAGACTAAAACTGAACAACCTAACACTCAGAATATGTGACACAGACTAAAACTGAACAACACTCAGAACATGTGACACAGACTAAAACTGAACAACTTAACACTCAGAACATGTGACACAGACTAAAACTGAACAACTTAACACTCAGAATGTGTGACACAGACTAAAACTGAACAACACTCAGAACGTGTGACACAGACTAAAACTGAACAACTTAACACTCAGAACATGTGACATAGACTAAAACTGAACAACTTGGCACTCAGAACATGTGACACAGACTAAAACTGAACAACTTAACACTCAGAATATGTGACACAGACTAGAACTGAACAATTTAACACTCAGAATATGTGACACAGACTAGAACTGAACAATTTAACACTCAGAACATGTGACAGACTAAAACTGAACAACTTAACACTCAGAACATGTGACACAGACTAAAACTGAACAACTTAACACTCAGAATATGTGACACAGACTAGAACTGAACAATTTAACACTCAGAATATGTGACACAGACTAAAACTGAACAACTTAACACTCAAAACATGTGACACAGATTAGAACTGAACAATTTAACACTCAGAACATGTGACATAGACTAAAACTGAACAACTTAACACTCAGAACATGTGACACAGACTAAAACTGAACAATTTAACACTCAGAACATGTGACACAGACTAAAACTGAACAACTTAACACCCAGAATATGTGACACAGACTGAAACTGAACAACTTAACACTCAGAACATGTGACATAGACTAAAACACGGTACAATATAACTTTCACTTTACAAGATTTGAGAAAACTAAAATTCATGACTTGTTCAGGCACAAATTGTTTCCCGTTATGCCTGCAAAATCCCTTGGATTGCAGTTTATAACCCTGAAGAAAAGGTCATTGTCCACTAAGGGCTGTGCATATATCTGCTGATGCAGAAACGCTCTATGCAGTATTATCTATTACATTGATTTTTTTTAAGATTGAATTCCACTAAATGCATTGTATATTTTGTTTTTTACTGGAGGACATACTTTCCCCACATTAAATACGAAATTGCGGTAAATCAGACCGTGCTATATCAGGCGTTTACTGTATAGGTATAGATCATGAAAATGACAAAATGGACTGAGCAAGCTCTGGAATCACACTCTTCAATTACGTATATTTTTATGCTAAACAGGATCGTACTGAAACATAAAATACGTAAATAATCTAAAAGTAGATGCCTAAACGATAACGTATTTATTTCAATGGATATATTTTCATTAGCTACTTATTTACAGATCAAAGAATTTGTTGCACATAGATTTAGCAGTTTGTTATCTATTGTATAAATTGTATAGTGAAAAAGTCTGTGAGGATAATATTGCATCTTTTTAGTTCAGTGTATGAAATGTGTTTTTAATATATGTGAATCACTGTACTATTTTCTGAATATAAGTGAAATAATTGGGCTTATAACTGTTTATACAAGTTATTAATTATATGTAAATTGTTCTAAGTTGATCGATTATGTTAAACAAAACCCCACAAAAACACCACGTGGTAAAATTAACTAAAGAGCAGGCCCTATAACACAGGTGGTCTGAGAATTTATACAAGACTGTTATCGGTAACATTGATGTATAATGTTGATGGTACTTTCTTTTTAATCCAGTTTAATTAACTCAATTATTTCTTATTTTAGGCTTGTATAAATGACAATAAAATGATTACTATGTTAAGTTTGTATCAGATTTTTTCAGTTTTATTATATATATATTTTTTTTTTACTGCTCTGTAGCTATAACAAGGAAAATTAAGACATGTAAATCGCAATTTAAACATCAAATACAAATGCAGACTTAAACAAGTTGGCTTTATTTTACATTGCTTCTCCCATTGTGGAATCCTGGGAAACGAGAATGTGGATGCTTTAGCAAAGAAGGGCAGCACTGCTACTTACAGACCTGTTACTAAATCTATGTATTGCACTGTGAAAAAATTTATTAAATCCACATACTTAGACTTCAACAAACAAAATTTGATAACACAATCTCAAGGGAAAAAATGGAACTCTCTGCATCATAATCCACAGTTAATTCCCGATTTACCACGAAAATCGTCTGTAGCTGCATTTAGATTGGCAACAGGCCATGACTGTTTGGCCAAACACCTGCATAGAATTGGAATATATCAGTCCCCTAACTGCCCATTATGCAACTCAAACCAAGAAATTGATTCGGAACACCTCAAAATCTGTGCTTCAGTGGCTGACCATGACAATATCTTTGAAAAATATTGGAGTGCAAGTGGTCAAATGACTTTATTGTCAAACGCCTGGCATTAGAAAACAACAACAACATTGCTTCTCAGTTGTGTATCAGACATAGGCGTACTACAGTGTTGCCAGAAAGTTTAGGGACACCTTATAATTCTTATAAAATGCTGCCCTGGCCTTAAATTATTAGAGAAACTAACAATGTTTTTAACTGTTCATTAGCAATAGGAAAGACTGATTTTTAGTTTAATTTTGGCATTTATATGATGACAGTCCTTATAGAGAATTTATAAGTTTTTCAAACAAAATAAAAAATCTTACATTTTCAATATTAAAGTTGAAAATGAATGGGTAACTAATTGGTGCGCGATTCTCAACTGTTGCTGGATGATGTAGGATATATTACTCTTAATAGTAAAGATCAAATATTAAAAAAAAAAAAAAAATGTCTTTGTGGATATCCTAGCAGTTTCTAAGATTCGAAGTTTAAAAAAAATTAGGAAATTTTGTTATTTGTCGGTTCATCTGTAATTATTGAATGGAGCTGCGTTCCTTGAGATTACAGTGGTAGGGGGGATGCAGTTGTACAAACCTCATAGCTATAATTGCCTCCATTCAGCAGTTACAGATGAACCGACCAATAACAAAATTTCCCCATTGTTTTTAAAACTTTAAACCTTAGAAACTGCTAGGACATTCAAAAAGATTTTTTTTTTTAAATACTTGATCTTTACCAATTTAAAGAATAATATATCCTACATCATCCAGCAACAGTTGAGCATCATGTACCAATTAGTTACTCGTTCATTTTCAACTTTAATACTGAAAATGTAAGATTTTTTATTTTGTTTGAAAAACTTATAAATTCTCTATAAGGACTAACAGTCATCATATAAATACTGAAATTGAATTAAAAATTAGTCTTTGCTATTGTTAATCAACAGTTAAAAACATTGTCAGTTTCTCTAATAATTTAAGGCCAGGGCAGTATTCCCCCCATCACTCTTATTTATACTCATTTTAACATCTCTGGTCATTTCGCGAGTTTATCTTCTGTGTCAAATCCGAAGGCCTGTGTACTATTGTTGAGACTGGTTCTTTTGTTGTGAACAAATGGATGTTGAGTGGCTAATGACAATATAGGACACACTGGTTTGCTGTCGTGTTAAAGACAGAGGACAGTTTCACTAATGTTATCTCTTGTACAAGACCGAAGCTACTGCTCTATGTCTTCTGCTGTAAAATAAATCAAATGGGCACCTATGGCACATATTAACCCATATTTTATCGATGCATGAGGAAACTGATATGTAATAAATGTGAACTAGATGGCGACTGTATATGTATTACTGATTTGTTATGAATATGATTTCGGTGATGAAAGAGACCGATGATATTCAGAGATGTTGTGCCCGAATTTCCTGGCACTTGCCTTACTGTTGAGGGAAAACCCTGAAAAAACCTCAACCAGGAAATTCAACCCGACCAGGAATCGAACCCGAGCCTTCTGCGTAAGAGACCAGCAAGCTGACCTCTACACCACAGAGATGGTTGGCATTATTTTATAAGAATTATGAGGTGTCCCTAAACTTTCTGGCAATACTGTACATTTGTTAATAACTGGCCATTTAAAAATATAACTGTACCTTATCCCAGGTAATGGATTATGTATGACACTGATTATAAAACCTAATGCGTGAAATTAATCGCATTTTCACTTGAATATCTGCATTCTTCCAGTTTGTGCATGTGTATAATTTTGTAAGATTGTATGTGAATGTATAAACCAGAAAACATCCCTCAAACACTTCTCATAACTGCAGTAGCAAAATTCAGACTTATCACAGAACACGATTGTTTAGTAAAGCACTTAAACAAAATAGGAATTTACAATAACCCAAACTGCCCTCTGTGATCAAGAAGAAGAAATGACTGAAGATCATCTTCAAACCTGTAATGCCCTACCTGCTGGATTCATAATAGAAAGACACTGGCAAGCAAGAGAGCTAATAGCTTCAACGCCAAGGGTCAAGCATTAAACAACAACACTTATGGATAAAGCTATTATAACTAGAGAGCGGAATTTTAGGCGCCTAAAATAGGCTCTTAAATTCCTTTATTTAGGCTCTATAAAATAAAAAAAAAAAGGCTTTTTTGTTTGTTAAAGAATGTCACTAATATAAGATTCAACATTTATTTAATGCAACATTCTTGGATTAAAAGAAACTTCCACACATTTCACATTTTACAAGGGTACACATGCATACACAAAATGAGACATTCTGTCTTTAAGTTAGTGTTTTTCATTCACCGATCACATTTCCATAGTTTCTTCACAGTAGATGATCAGCACCTATTGTAGCTATTGTGTCGCTCACTGCTGTACTTACAAATGGTGAGTAGGCCATGATTGTTTGGCTAAACACCTGCATAGAATTGGAATATATCAGTCCCCTAACTGCCCATTGTGCAACTCAAACCAAGAAATGGATTCGGAACACCTCAAAATCTGTGCTTCATTGGCTGGTCATGATAATATCTTTGAAAAATATTGGAGTGCAAGAGGTCAAATGACTTTATTGTCAAACGCCTGGCATTAGAAAACAACAACATATGGTGAGTAAAAGAAGGGATTGTTATCTCTCTTGGAATGTAAGAAATGCTCATTCGGATACAACCCAGCGAGTTTGTGTTAAATTCCTGACAGACAGATGAAGATGTAATAATAATAATAATAATAATAATAATAATTTGTGCCGCAGGAGTTCTCTTACATGCTAGTAAATCTATTGACATGAGCCTGTCGCATTTAAGCACACTTAAATGCCACTGACCTAAGCCAGGATCGAACCCGCAACCTCGAGCATAGAAGGCCAACACCATACCGACTACGCTACCCAGGCCGACTGAAAGTTGGAATTTTAGAATTGAAAGATTATAAGAATGAGGGGTGGCCCGGAGGTACTTCTCTATTGTGTTGTTCATTGTTAGGAAGGAGTTGTTATCCCTCTTGGAATGTAAACAGTAAAGGATGTTTAAAAAAACTGTAAACAGTTACGAAAAACGATGCAAAAATTTGAAAAAAAAAAAAAAACTAAAAATAGGCACTAACGGCGATATAGGCATTTTAGGCAGTATAAAACCTTATTTACACCTATATTTCCATGAAAAATGTAAATATTAAATCTCAAGCCTGTATGTAGCAAGGAAAAAAAAAGGTTTTTGCCTAAATTCCGCTCTCTAATTATAACGTATAAAATTAATTATTGTAACAATAATCTCCAGTGTGAGAACTGGTCACTGACATGGAAGAGAGCATTTTGTGGCAGCTAAATGAAATTTAAAATATTTGGCAAAGAGGAAGTGCTAACATTTGCTTACATTTTCAATTGCATATCGATAACATATTATTCCGTTTCAATGTATTTTTTTTCCTTTACCATATTATATGAGTATTCAACAGTCAGCCAAAAAGTAATGCATGTTTGATATTTAAGTTACAATATTAATTAAATAAAAATTAAATACATACAAGTAGCACAACTAACCTTGATCTACTTCTCCATGAAGTCACCCAAGACACTGAGGCACAAGTTGTATTCAGTAACTAGCTTCTAGATGTCTTCATTGCAGAATCTGCCACCGGTCCATTTAACCAGTTGACCACAATCTCCTGTAGCTCGTCATCCACAGCACATTCACTACCCAAAATCCCCTTCAGCTGAATGAACAGGTGGTAGTCACTTGGCGCCAGATCAGTGCTGTATTGAGGATGGTCGAAAACGTTCCAACTAAATTCGTTGGGCAGAATCTGAGTTTTGACCTCAACATGCAGATGAGCATTATTATGGAGAAGCACAACTCTGTTGGAAATTTGACCTGGTGCTTATTGTGAATCAAGCATTGTAAAGTCGAAAGTGTGGCATAATAAACCTCGGCATTAACTGTCGCCCCCTTCGGTATAAAGTCCACAATCAGGATGCCTTTACAGGTGCAAAACACTTACAGCCAATATATGAAGCTGGATGGACATATTGCATAGTCTTTGTCCAACACAAATTCCACTTCGATCTATCAGGATTCGAACCTGGGTTTCCAGCATGAAAAGCCAATGCTCTTACCATTTGGCTAACAGTGTCTCGTGTCCACAGTATCATAATGGTAAAGATATGGACATTAAAAAGCCTGAAGGATTTCAGTGGAAAAATTCACGCAGATAAGAGTATTGGTGAAAAAATATGTAGTTGCAATTCAATACGTTCGTCTGCTAAATAATTACTTAACATTAAACTACAACAACCACTACCACCACCACTATTACTACTGGATGAGCAAAGCTTTACATAAGTTTGCATGGAGTGAGGTTTGAGGTGGGGGGGGGGGGGAGAATATGTGCTATTATCCATCCAACTCGAGAATGAAACCTCATGTCAACCAGAGCTGTCAAGCTTTTAAAGCTGAGATCAGCATTTTCTAAGGTTTGTCAGCGTGCGGTACCCGTTTGCCAGATTTTTTTTTTTTTACTAGTGCTGTGCCAGTCAATTTTGTATCATCCAGTTTAGTTCAATTTTCAATTTACATTTTTTTATAGAGTACGACAGAATAAAACTCAATTTGTCGACCTGGTTGGCTAGTTGGTATAGCGCTGGCCTTCTATACCCAAGGTTGCGGGTTCGATCCCAGGCGACAGGCTCATGTCAGTAGATTTACTGGCATGTAAAAGAGCTCCTGCAGGACAAAATTCCGGCACACCCAGCGACGCTCATATAACTTCTGCAGTTGCGAGCGTCGTTAAATAAAACATAAATTTTGAAACTCAATTTCGTTTCTCAATGCAGGCAGACAGAACTCTCTTCTATTGTATGTTGCGAATTAATCTACGAGGGAAATTGCCACGAACAAGTGTTTGATGAAAAATCCCGATGCGACAACGAAGAGTATAATAAAAGTAATTCATAGTAATCTGGTGGTATTTGTTGTGTGTTTCACATTTTCAATGCTGAATAGTTTATTATTGTATGTATGGTAATGTATTTACTTATATATTAATAACAATTTTCCTATGAAGATAATAATTAGTGGTATCAGATTTTTTTTTTCAACATGATTTCCAGCTCATTTAAGAATTTTAACTTGGCAGCCCTGTATCAACAAATGCACGTGTTGTGATGTCTCATGATTTGCCTCTACCGTAGTACACCTCTCAGTGGGTTCACCATGTGGAGTAACAGTTACCGCATCTGGCCATGAAACGAGTGGGCCCGGATTCAAATCCTGGTTGGGACAAGTTACATGATTGAGGTTTTCCTGGGGTTTTCCCTCAACCAACTGAAGCAGAATTGCTGGGTAACTTTCGGCGTTGGACCTAGAACTCACTTATTTCAACATAATGTATATCTACGGCTGCTCTCTAATGGGTCAGTAGAACTTCGGTACGACATCAACTCGGTAAGCGCTCTGCATGCCGAGTCAATGTCGCAGCCATATATTTGAATTGGCAGCTTCACATGGGTCAGTGCGGCGCAGTACCGATAAAACATGTTTTCAAGCATGCAGCCTCTCTGCACATTTTTCACTCGGCAAGCAGCATTTGAGCCGTTCAGAGCAAAAGTGGTGTAAGTCAAAATTGGATAAGTGGTTTAAAGTAAAAATTTTGTAAAATACATAGGATTTAATAAGTCGTTCTTGCGATCCACTGACTACTAATAGTTTAAGTAAAGTGAATATTAATTGCTACTTTGCGCTGTATTTTACAGAATGTTTACTTCAACCCTCATTACCCGTTCTTGACTTACACCACTTCTGCTCTGAACGACTCATTTACCAAGTGAAGTTGTGAATATTTGTATTTCTAATAAAGAACATTTTACCATTATGTCGGTGGAAATACAGTTAGTTCTTGAGGTAGAGAAATATCCATGTCTTTACAATTTCAAATTGGCGGAATATTCATGAAAAGTCGTAACAGGAAGGGCATGGGGAGAAGTTGCTATTAAAAAAAAAAAAAAAAAGAAAGGAATCTGGTAACATTTTTTACTAATACAATAAAACATTAATGAATCACTCAACTAGTTTCAATTCTCGTTTTGCTACAAACAACCTACTGTACTGGATGTTCAGTTCAAAGTGTGTCATGGCTCGCTGTATGCCGTCATGTGGCTAGCCGATGAGCCTAGAGAATTCAATCTTCCTACACTTCCACAGAGGCATATTACCTATGTGCCAGAGAAGTTGCCTAGCAAGTACGGCGTTCATTCTGAAGAGTACGTACCGATACATATGGTAACACCGGTAGTGGCAGGAATGTGAACTGTTTGGAAACATGTACTGAGGTGAGTTTTTTTTCTTACTATCGGGATATGGGGAGAGGGTTAAGACGATTACTTATGTATTTGTTGACATTAACCTGGACAGTCAACATGGACATGGAGCATTTGATTTGTGTTGTGGAATGTTGCCGTACGCAACCGATGATAACAAATACCCTGCGTACGACTTGCCCGCGCAAAACACAGTTCGAAAGAGGTTATGGTAGCACACAGACCGTACAGACCGCCATCTGTTGCTACGACGTTCAAGTTATACCGTACACATTCTCAAGTTCAGATTGAACGCCTTGATTAATAGGCAACTTCTCTGACATAAAAGCTGAAACTCACTTCAAATCGCTGACTCACAACAGTGACGTCATGACGCACTTTGAAATAAACACCCAGTACAGTTGATATTCCTTTCAATGTACAGATGTGCCCAGTATTGTTTCCTTTTCCTTTGTAACCTTAAGTACACATAGAACGCAGTATCTTCATCACTAGACGACATGGGCTTTAGAAGGTTCAGTAACTACTGAGAATTTAGAAAATGTGCAGTGGAGTGTGCAGAGAAAAACACATGTATGCCGCTGATATGCCGTACTGTGAGGTAGTCCAGTGCGGTACAACATTGTTCAAACAAATGTTGCAACACTCCTGCACTGACCCATCAGGGAGGGCCCTACAGGTCAATCGGAAAATTCTGCAGACATGGTGCTGTGATTCATTTGCCTACTGATGTCATCTGTCTGGGAGCTGCATATGATCTCAAGGAGTCAAAGGGTCTTTCACAGCGGATTACAACAGACCAGGGATCTGGTAGCTCTGTGTAGCTCTCTCAGACAAATGGCACCATGGTGGATCACGGTATCTGAAGTGCTGCAATCTTCAGATCAATATAGGATGCAGAAGGATTTACTACATGATTTGCAAAGAGATGCAATCAGTTCAAGTAGGCTGCAGACAATAGGGAGACTCTGTCAGACTTGGATACAATAGCTGAATTGATAAAATGGCACCAAGCAGTGAATCACAAAGTTACAGGAAGGATTTCAACAATCATCCCACAGTAAGCCTCAGGGTGAGGTGCAAGCCTCCATTGTGCAGCCACAAAACTATCCTCATTTTTGATCTGAACAGTGTTGCTAACTGGACGGAAATTCCGTCAAAACTGACAGAATTTCAACGCAGCAGATAGGAAAAAAAATGTCTTTGACAGGTGACAGATTTTCTGGCGGAAATTACGATTTACATTGTCTTTTGACATTTTTTGCTGCTGTCATTTTTAATTGTTTAATTTTTGGGAGATTTTACTTTTTATTTGAACAGCCCTACCTGTTCCATACAATGTTTAAGAATCCCCTGTTTCAGATTTCCTCGTAATCAAGTTAGATGTTGACGAATTATTATTATAATCAGGATTGATAAGTAAGTTGTTATATATATTGGGTCTTATTTTTTTTAATTTTGACGGATTCCGACAGATTTCCAGGTTTTATACTGACAGGGATACCATTTATGTGTTGGTAACACTGGAGCTGAATGAAAAAGGGGGAGGGGGAACAACGGTGAATAGTTTAATGGTTGAGTTGTTTGGACTTTTTCCATTGCTGATTTTCAAAAATTGTAGCACAACGTTTCGAAGAGTGCATCTCTCTTTGTCGTCAGGTGAAAACCTCCTGTGGGGATCATTACAAACAGCTCAGTTTGTAACGATCCCCATAGTAGATTTTCACCTGATGACGAAGAGAAATCCACTCTTCGAAATGTTGTGCTACAATTTTTTAAAATTAGCAATGAAAAAAGTCCAAACAACTCAATCATTATCCTCATTTTTGTAATACAAGTATTCCTTTAATAGCAAACGCATGTTGTTCACCCATCCAAAACTTCATAACTAAATATTACAGAATGAAGAATCGATTGCCAACAATTTAATCCAAAACTTCATCGTACCTAAATATTATAGAATGAAGAATTGATTGTCAACAAAACAGCGAAATATGACATTGAAACAATTATGTCTATAATCGCCCATTTCACTGACCCATCTTGAATCATTCATAAAAAACACATTAATTAAAATGAAGGACAGTCTTTGCGTATTTATTTTGCTTCATGTTGTAAGGAAAAAGGGAAACGTACAACATTTCATAACACACACATGAACATCACTTTTATGTACTACAATTTACACAAATGAGACACTGGAAAAGAGAAAACATAATACAGACCTACTTAAGACTAAAGAAATTACGCTTGACACTCCAAAACCAATGCCTGCGTTAACAATGCTATCACTGTTTACAGTATTTCAGATCCAAGAAATAAGTAATATGTACAAATATCATTTAATGATATGCTGTAAAATTTGAAAGCAGAAAATAGATTTAAAAAAGTGGAAAAAAAAAGAATTCCTAGAATTTTAATATAAACAAACAACATAAAATAATTAACCATACTTACATATATACCGTATATATACACCGAGTGAACCTGACCCCAAATTAGTTATTTATACAGATAATATTTATATAGGTATAACTTGTGCAATTCACATGTTCGAAGGAATCGAACACCCATTAAAGCTACTGCTAACCATTCACACACTTCACACACACTTAAGAAAAAGACCACATAATCCCATAATCAATTATTCACCGGCAAATGATTAACTACTGCAACTCTTGCATCCACTCTTCACCCTGTAAAATACCAAACAAAGGAAATGCCCCACCGATTAACAACAACCTAAATGATAAATACTACACAGATCATTCTATGAATGAACCCCACTCACACACTTTTACCCATTCACTAACTGCAACAGGCTTACCACTATTACGAATTATCTGGCAGGAGGGCATCGACAAGGGCAGCCAAACAAATCACCTTCACATTGGATCCTTCATTTTTAAATATTCTTAACATACAAAACCATGAACTTTCATCAACGAACAATTCAATGCCAACTTCTAATCATCAATTTGCATACGTCTAAATATGATTAACTCTGTCATTTCTGGTTGTGTAATCACCAATTAAATTAAATATACTTTTATATAAAATTCTAATTTTATAAACAACTGCTTATATAAGAGACAACAAATATTAAACTCTGAAATAATGACGTTGCCAACAGAAAAAAATGTATTTAACAAAAAGTCAATATTTTTTTAATAATGACTGAATAAGATTTCCAATCATTTGGCCGCCCCTGTCCAAAGGTAAGCTATAACGAGAATGGAGCACCAGCCATTCTTAAATCTCCGGCCCATCAACTCATGGCTGCCAACTATCCTGCTCTCTCGATGCACTTCTCAGGACAAACATCTGCACCCGATTCAAAGAATATGCCATGTAACTATAATAATCGAATAGTACAACACAACAAAGATAAGAAGTTGAGAAGAATTAAACATTCTGCACATGACTATGTGGACCTAAGTTATTACATTCCTAAGTCTGATAATGTGAATAGAAGAACAATAAGTAAATATTAGTGTGTCTGAGAAAAGGTGATCTTCCACCATTAGGAGTAAGTTGGACAAAAAATTATAAGCTACAATTTTCACGACCCTGAGGCGTCAGAAACATTTGTTAGACACTAAAAGCTAAAGCCAGTACAAAGAACCCTGTGTGTACTTTCAAGAGAGTTGGCAACCATCACGCACTTTGTAAATGATTATACTAGCTCGTGTGTGTTCATGGAAGAGGATATGAGCCTCACCTCCAGTGGTGTAACATGCCATGTGCTAAGCTAGTTATTGTTCCCACTTCAGTGTTGGATGGTGGACTGCGTGCCGCCACTCGGCGATTTGTGCCGCCTGTGGTCGTAGTTGACGAGCCGGCGTCCCACCAGGTACTTGTCGTTTTTGATGTGCTCGTACAGCTTGCGGAACTGGCGGATCTGGAACATGATGACCCCTCCCACAAGCGTGACAAGAAGCAAGAAAGGATACAGCCTCCGCGCTATGAGGTTGCGGAGATGTGGACTAGTGACCACGAGGGGGACGATGCCATATGCTGTGGCGTAAGGGACGGCAAGCGCTAGGCCAAAACAGGCTACTACCGGCGCGGCTAACTCGCGGAGCACAAATCCCAGATCCATGCCGCGGATTCCGTCCCGATACGCCCGCTCGATGGCGCGTCGCAGTGCCCACTCGGGACCCATCATGGTTACAGCACAAGCTATCTTGGTGTACAGGACGCCCAGCGCCCAGTCCTGCCACACAAACAGCACCGGAGTCTGGTCAAGAGGCACACGCAGCGGAACCACAACCACCAACTCGAGTAGGAGTCCGAAGAGGAGCGGCACCACTCCGAGGAGAACCGAGAAGGCCACGGCCGACTTGGCACCCAAGACGCACCACTGACGTAGACGGGCGAGAATGGCGGCCCGGCCCTGCGGCAGCCAGCTGAGCAGCAAGGCGATGGCGCGTGCCGCGAGCCAACACAGATAGGTTCCGCACGCCGCCGTGTACAACTCGTGCACTCGCCCGCCTGCTGAGATCGGGTCGCTTCCGGTTCCGCCGACAGGAGACGCTACCGTGGCTACAACAGGGGGAGCAGGAGGAGGCGCTCCTACCAGCCAGAGGGCCATGACGCGGCGTCCTAACCAGACGGGCAGCGTGAGAGCGGCCAGGCTGGCGAACACCAGCGTCACACAGACGGTGAGCAACAGACCCACCAGCCGAGCGGGGAACCATCGCGGGCGTTCGTAAGGCTGGAATCCTGTGGGTCCCTCCCGCTGCAGGAGGGCCTGGTGTGCTGCCCCCAGCCCACCTGCACCGATGCCTGCAACACCACCGCCCCCACCACCGTGATCGTTGTTGCCCGCTTGCTGTTGGTGGGCTTGGACACCCTGCTGGCCTCCGGCAGCATCTCCGTGGCCCTGCTCGCCCCCCTCGTCGCCCAGTAAGTAAGAACGCAAGTCCAGCAGCCAAGCCACAGCTCGGCACCAAGTGCGCACGAGGCTCTTCAACCACGTCCTTGTGTGCGACTGCTCCAACAGCGCAGGGAGGATCACCTGAAATCAAGCACAGTCACTCTCATTCTTCTACGACCAATGCAATTTTTCTTGCTCATATATGGAAGACAGCCTACACTGGAGTTGAGATATTCAACTGCCTGAAGGACGTACAACTGTATTCACATTGTTTTCAATACATATTGAAAACTGCATGAAAACAGAGATTGGGGGATCGTATTTAGTTGGCAAACATATTCAAATCGACTTGAATATTCCATGAAAGCATAGTACAGTAGAGCATCGATTTTCCGAAACAATTGTGGAAGGGGTGTGTTCGGATAACTGATCATTTACGAAAACAAAAAAATTGTACCGGCGTCATAAGAGCAGTATGAAACAAAGAAACATGGATATTAAACACAAAACTGTACATAAAGTATATATTTTGTATCACACGTCTTACAAATAACAAAGATATTATCATGACCAGCCACTGAAGCACAGATTTTTGAGGTGTTCCGAATCCATTTCTTGGTTTGAGTTGCACAATGGGCAGTTAGGGGACTGATATATTCCAATTCTATGCAGGTGTTTAGCCAAACAATCATGGCCTGTTGCCAATCTAAATGCAGCTACAGACGATTTTCGTGGTATATCGGGAATTAACTGTGGATTTTGATGCAGAGAGTTCCATTTTTTCCCTTGGGATTGTGTTATCAAATTTTGTTTGTTAAAGTCTAAGTATGTAGATTTAATAAATCTTTTCACAGAGTAATACGTAGATTTAGTAACAGGTCTGTAAGTAGCAGTGCTGCCCTTCTTTGCTAAAGCATCCACATTCTCGTTTCCCAGGATTCCACAATGGGATGGTATCCATTGGAATACAATTCTTTTATTGAGTGATATTAATTGAGAGAGCATTTTAGTTATTTCTGCTGTTTGAGATGAAGGTGTGTGTTTAGAGACGATTGATAGAATAGCTGCTTTGGAGTCTGACAATATAACTGCATTCCTAAATTTATTGATGTGGCATAGAAGATTTCTGAGACATTCACTTATTGCAATGATTTCACCATCAAAACTTGTTGTTCCATATCCAAGTGATCTATAAAGTGAGAAGAGACAGCACGTAACACCTGCAACGGCACCTTGTTCTCTGGAGATCAAGGATCCGTCGGTGACTTTATTGTCAAACGCCTGGCATTAGAGAACGACAACAAATAACAAAGAGACTGACTAGCCTAGTCTGACAAGTTCAAAACGGCCATTAAAGTAGGCTTTTTTTTTTTGTTTTAGAGCTGAGACTCGTTTTTTTGCCACTAAATCTCGCAAACAGCGCTAGCAAAACTTCTACATGGCGCGCGTGCAAATTCAAATTTGCCGACTGTAACTCTATAGGTTAACCAATATTTTGGTTGATGCTCTACTGCAGCGTTTCTCAAACTATGGTCCACAGACCATCTGTGGTCCTCGAAGTCTGCCCTTGTGGTCCTTCAAAAGAGACAGAAGAAGAAATAAAATTCTAACGAATTGCGTATCAGACTATAGCTCATCTGCCTCCTGTAACCCAGCCAGGGACCACCCGAATTCATAACAGACGACCAAAGTACCGAACCTTTTCATGTATTGATGACTTTCTTAATAGTTTTGCCGATACCCAGTCTGCACATTGAAATGGTCACATACCGTACTGTAGGTCGTACACCAATAATACAACTCTGAAGTCACAATTTGAAACTTATTTTCGACGTAAATATGACGAATTTTCATGGGTTCCTGATCACTTCCATTGCGATATTGAAAATAACAAACTTTCATTGAGTGAAAGAGAACAGTTAATTGAACTCTCGAATGACGTCGGACTTAAAATGAAATTCGAAGCGGAAGGTATGGTTAATTTCTGGACCTCATCACAAGTGAAAAGAGAATATAGTGAACTGTACAATGGTGCTTTACAGATTATAATTCAGTTTGCTTCTACGTATCTGTGTGAGAAAGGGTTTTCATCACTAACTCTAATAAAAACAAAGTACCGAAATCGACTCGAGTATGTGACGATCTCCGACTTAAGCTTACCAGCATACATCCAAACATAGAACAACTGTGTAAGAATCGGAAGGCTCATCCATCTCATTAATGAGAGTACCAATATTTATTTATTTTTTTAGTTCATTAGTTAAAGATTATCCAAACTCTAAAATTAATATTTGAGGAGAAAAATTCGCTCCAGCGCCGGGGACCGAACCCGGGTACTTGGTTCTACGTACCAAGTGCTCTGACCACTGAGCTACGTAGAACCAAGTACCCGGGTTCGATCCCCGGTGCCAGAGCGAATTTTTCTCCTCAAATATTAATTGTCAATATCACAGATATTATTCTGTAGGACAAATTAATAAAATAAATCTATAATACTCTCATAGCTGCAGTGCATATATTTGTACAGATTACTGTGCACGTAACTGCGGAATCCCGGCCAAACAAGTCACTCAGCTGAGTGCGCTCCTAGTATAATGACAGTTGACATTGGACATACACGTCAACATATATGCCTAACTTGGAGTCAGGCCACAAAGGGAAACATTGAAGGAGGAGAATTCGGTCCGGTGCTGTGGATTGAATTCGGCGTAGCTCAGTGGTCAGAGCGCTTGGTACATAGAGCCAAGTACCCGGGTTCGATCCCCGGCACTGGAGCGAATTTTTTTCTCAAATATTAATTGTCAATATCAGAGATATTATTCTGTAGGACAAATTAATAAAATAAATCTATAATACAAACTCTAAAACCTTGAATTATAAAAAAACAAAATGAATTTTCTTCTATTAACATTAACTTAATTAGTTAATACTAATATAAAATTAATTGAATTAAATTAATTTTAATTAATTAATTATGTTTTAAAATATAAGTATACTACAAAAATTATAAATTTGCTTTCGAAGGGAACAAGAGTAAGGTGGTCCACACAACTGCTCTGACTTAAAAAAGTGGTCCGCACTTCAAAAAAGTTTGAGAAATGCTGCTCTACTGTATATGATTATCGAACAAGCATCTTTCCCTTTCCAAAATTAAGACGAGCACTTACTTGGAGTAGCAGTAGTTCAAGAGAGAGTTCATTGACTTGGGCCTCACTCTGCAGCGCTACAGTATACGGCAAGAAACTTGGCCATACAACTCTCAAAATTCGAACAGGAAGCCAAAGCATTAACAGCACAGCTGTCCCAAAAATAACTGCAGATGCTAACAAACGTCTAACATGTCGCACAATTGGAAGATGAATCATTTCCTGCAAAAAGCACAAAATATAAACATTGTTACAGTAAAATTATGAAAAGAATCAGTACTGAATTTCAATATATATAATACAAACATCATTCAAACAGCTCTTCCTATGACGAATCCTACCAAAATTCAAGGTCCCTAATAGAAACAGCAATAACAACCAAATTTCTTGACTTACACATTGATAATGTGTTAAATTGGAAAATAGTACATTATGCAACGAACCTATAATGATAGTAATTAAGACGCGAGTATGTTTGTTTATGAAACGAGTGCAAGCGAATTTCATAATTTTCATAAGAGCGTCTTAATTACCATTATAGGCAAGTTTCATACGACTTTTTATGCTCGACCATATTTCTAACTTGAAATTATTCAGAAGTATTCATTTTATTCGTATCTAACTGAAGAGTGGAAGTGACCTTGTGCATCGCTCGTAAATTGTAAGATGTGCACAGACGCGAAAGTATTGATTTTATCCGAGGAACAATAATGTCATTGACCATGTTATAATCTACAGAATAACATGAACTAATTTTGATATAACCTGGAAATTGATTTAGAATTGAAAAACGAGATGACAAATTGAATTTATTTGAATATTATTTAGAATTAACGCTAATTATTATAGTAACAGAACATAACCTTCTGCAACAGTATTGGATTTCCAGCCTCCGTCACTTTTCCCTCATTGTCTTTCGACTGCATATCCGAGAATAATCGAAAACCTGAACTTTAATGAATAGGTGTACTTTAATGACATGCATTAAAGGACTGCTACCAGGTGTATAATTACTACATTTCGGCATGGTCGAGCATAAATCATATTAAAGAAATTACCCCCAAACTAAATTCAGCATCTTTTGCTACTAGATCTATGCAAGAGATTGTAACTATCAATACCTTAAAATCAATATACTTAGCATACTTCCACTCGGTAATGAGCTTTGGAATAATATTCTGGAGATATTCTACAGATAGTAACAGTATATTCCTACTACAAAAAAGAATAACCAGAATAATAGTAGGTGCCAAGTCTAGGGAATTCTATAGGACCATTTCAAAAATACTACAAATAATGCCCATGGCTTGTCAGTATATTTTTTTCATTAATAAACTTCCTCGTATGTAATAGTGAAAACTTTATAACTAATTCCACAGTTCATAGCATAAATATGTGTCAAAAAATGACTCTTATACTTTTATACTCTATCATGCTATCAGAAAGGAGTGCGTTATATGGCAGTAAAAATTTTTAATAACCTTCCTATAGATATAAAAAATCAAACTCAAAACATAAGATTATTTAGGGCCAAATTAAAGAAATACTTAAATTCTCTTTGTAACTAATTCAACAGTTCAAAGCACAGTCCAGAGAGGGTTTGAAATTGAATGGATTAGTCACCCTGGTTAGCACAGTTGGTAATATGCTGGCCTTCTATGCCAAGGTTGTGGGTTTGATCCTGGGCCATTTAAATGTGCTTAAATGCGACAGGCTCATGTCAGTAGATTTACTGGCATGTAAAAGAACTCCTGCAGGACAAAATTCTGGCACACCGGCGACGCTGATATAACCTCTGCAGTTATGAGCATCGTTAAATAAAACGTAACTTTTTTTTTTTTTTTTTAAGGGTTACATCAGCTGCTTGTTTATGCAGATGACTGAATATGTTAGGAGAAAATCCACTAACTATTAGGGAAAACAAGGGAATTTTACTTGAAGCAAGTAAAGAGATAGATTTGAAAGCAAATCCCGAAAAAACAAAGTATATGATTATGTCTCATGACCACAACAAAGTACGAAATGGAAATATAAAAACTGGAAATTTATCATTTGAAAAGCTGGAAAAATTCAAATATCTCGGTGCAACAGCAACACATATTAATGATACTCGGGAGGAAATTAAACACAGAATAAATATGGGAAATGCCTGTTATTATTTGGTTGAGAAGCTTTTGTCATCCAGTCTGCTCTCAAGAAAGCTGAAAGTTAGAATTTATAAAACAGTTATATTACCGGTTGTTCTGTATGGTTGTGAAACTTGGACTCTTACTTTGAGAGAGGAACAGAGGCTAGAGTGTTGGAGAATAAGGTGCTTAGGAAAATATTTGGGTCTAAGAGGGATGTAGTTATAGAAGAATGGAGAAAGTTACACAACGCAGAACTGTACACATTATATTCTTCATCTGGCATAATTAGGAACATTAAATCCAGCCGTATGAGGAGGACAGGGCATATAGCACGTATTGACAAATCCAGAAATGCATATAGAGTGTTAGTTGGGAGACCGGAGGAAAAAATATCTTTGGGGAGGCCGAGACATAGATGGGATGACATTAAAATGGATTTGATGGTAGAGACTAAATTAATCTTAATTAATCTTGCTCAGGATAGAGACCAATAGCAAGCTTATGAGGGTGGCAATGAACCTCTGGGTTCTCTAAAAGACATTTGTAAGTAAGTAAGCATACCTAGCTTATCAGTGTTATTATACAATCATACTCGTGAAATAGTCTAACCAAAGATGCTGCTCATTTACTTTGGACAAATTAACTCACACCTGCACTGCTCGTGAATTTATCATGGAATGAATAGCACTCATGGAATTGCCTATGGTAAATTTTAATCAGAGAATTGAGAATAGCATACGCTCATATGATCTTAACGTACATACGGGCTATTCCATATGAAATCGATCAGTAAAAAACCTCGCATTTTTTTATACTCTAATTTTGTCCCTATTTATACAAGGTGCTGAGGAGAGTGCATTTTAAAAAATATACTATCGAAAGTCAAACGATTTTCGTATCATTGAGCGACAAATTTAGCGTATTTTATAAAAACAAGCCTCTTTCAGCGCTCAGAACTCCGGAACCATTTACTGCAGAACATTGAACGGGAGCTCATTTTGAAGCTGAAATTTGGTAGGTTATGTTAAGAAGTAATCCTTATTTTTATTGTATACAGAGAGACAGATAATCTGATTTTACTTGCTTTTAGGCTTTTTGGCCATTTGTAAAAATGTAAAAAAAATATTGAGAAAAAACCTTGCATTATTAAGAGGGATTTGGCATTGTTTGCTTAGTGGCTCAGCAATAAGTTTCGAGGGTATTAAATAATTATTTTCACACACCTAGACTTGAACGGCGCAGTACCGCACGCACTGGCCAAGAGCTGAAGATAAGCGAGCATTGGGCGTCATTTTACTCCTGTGTTTATGAAAACTTGTGATAAAGCTAGCCCAACCATGACTGCTAGACGACACATCACGTGTTTGTCTCGACTACCTCCCATCTCACAGTCAGCTGGTTAGTTCACATGCGTACTATTTATTTTCTTTATTTGATATTTTCAATACTTTCTTATCAACAGTGCACCAGTAAAAGATATGTGTTTATTTGTACTTTCAATGCGGAATATAACCATATATTTTTAAAATATTTTTTCATGGCCAAAGGCGTCTTATTGAAGAAAAATCTAAATTTCTCCATTTCCATAAAAAGTAAGAAAAACTGTTTACATGTTAATATAAACTTTAACTTCTCAGCATCAAAATAAATCATGATTTTGATCACTGGGTGAAAGGATTTCGGAGCCACAACAGTTTAAAGTTGCTAATTTTATGAAAATACGATAAATTTAAATATTATTAATTTAAACACTATTAAGTTCTGATGCCTCAAACTTTGCACAAGGCATTGTATCACAGTTGTCTACGGACAGAAAGTTTCATTGTATTTAAAAATTGCAAGGTCAATTTTCTCTATATTTCGGTCAATTTGAAATGGAATAGCCCATACAATTATTGCAAGTGACTAACCTGAATTGGACTGAAGTCTGGATCGTTCAAGTTCCTGAGGAACCAAAGCACACCGGGTCTTAACACTTCTCTCAGAAGTAGTATGAATGATGCAAAGTAGTACACATAGACCATTCCAACAAGCCAATGTATGAACATGGAGGTGCCAGGAGCCAAGCGGAAACTTGACTCTCTGTCTCTTAGAGTTGCATCAAACATAGACAATGAACAGATGTCGAGCCACCAGCCACATATGAGTGGAAGAACGCCTATCTCCACTACTGACAACAAAGACACCTGAAAACAAACAGAACAGTTCTTTGTTAAAAAGAAATCCTAATTATAGGTCACTAATTTTATGACTAAAGCTAGGATTTTCATATGTTTGCATCTTTTCCCTGACAAGACGAAAAAGCCACTGGTGTAGCTCAGTCAGCTAAGGCACTTGCCTACCAATCCGGAGTTGCGTTCAGGCACGGGTTCGATTCCCGTTTGGGCTGATTATCTGGTTGGGTTTTTTCCGAGGTTTTCCCCAACCATAAGGCAAATGTCAGGTTATCTATGGCGAATCCTCGGCCTCATCTCGCCAAATATCATCTCACTATCACCAATCCCATCGACGCTAAATAACCTCGTAGGTGATACAGCGTCGTTAAATAACCAAGTAAAAAAAAAAAAAAAAGACGAAAACACTAAAATTCCAGTAATGATTCTATTAATATTCGAATGTGTGCATATATATATATATATATATATATATAGAGTGATTCACTTGCCCTTTTCTTTTCAGTATTATGCAACTCTGCATTTTATAGAATACCCTCGAAATTGTAGCACCTATTCCTATGTTCTGTATTAAAAAAAAATAAACAAATTTCTAATCATGTTTTTACCAATTTTTTTTGCTGCTAATGCTTCATATAATAATTTATCACATATATTTTATAAACGTAATTCTGAAGTTCTATTTTACATAAAATGTATATTTAGCAAAGAAGGGCAGTACTGCTACTTACAGACATGTTACTAAATCTACGTATTACTCTGTGAAAAGATTTATTACATCTACATACTTAGACTTCAACAAACAAAATTTGGTAACACAATCTCAAGGGGAAAAATGGAACTCTCTGCATCATAATCTACAGTTGATTCCCGATTTACCACCAAATCATCTGTAGCTGCATTTAGATTGGCAACAGGCCATGACTGTTTGGCCAAGCATCTGCATAGAATTGGAATATATCAGTCTCCTAACTGTCCATTGTGCAACTCAAATCAAGAAATGGATTCAGAACATCTCAAAATCTGTGTGTCAGTGGCTGGCCATGATAATATCTTTGAAAAATATTGGAGTGCAAGAGGTCAAATGACTTTATTGTCAAATGCCTGGCATTAGAAAACAACAACAACATATTTAGCGTATTCCAACATAAAATTACATATTTTAAAGGAAACACATGAAATGCAAATATTTCTGGCCTTCAACTTGTAATTGCATTTTTTAAAATGAAAATGTATTTAAATCACATTTTTAAATGTATTTAAATCACATTTTTAAATGAATATGCATAAAAATAATATATTTTATATTTTGGACTTACGCCTTACTTTTTTTCTAATGGGTACATCCGATAAACAACGTACTATGTGTCACTTTCTGAAAACCTGACTGTGAATTAATTGACTTCATTCAAGTAGGTCTATGTTAAATTCACAACTTTTGATGTGAAACGAACGTTTTCACCCTGTCTTTATTTCGTGAAAATTGTCAATCATACACTACCGAAAATTTTATAATAGTCTTCATAACACACTGCAATGCTCAAATATAAACCTATCATTATATGCTAATTGACATTATTGAACTATTCACATGTAGAAGGCGCAGATGTCTCACTCTGTGTGTATGCACATGGCCATCTGACACAATCCATGCCTGGAATATTCATCTGCATATATTTCGTTCGATTACCGGTTAGAGCACAGGAATTTTTCCTTAAAGGGGATTATTCCTGTGTTCGTCCATGGTCTGGAATTTAGGTTAAGTTTAGATTTAAGACCTCTCCTGGCACCACAATATCATAATCATCCTATCACATCATCGGGGTAATGTAACTCCGCCTTCCAGGCGCCCCAACCTCAGAAGTGGGTTACAATTAAGCCACGGCAAGGAGAGAAGACCAGAAATGTCGAAAAGACAACCTGGTGGCATTGGATAAAAAAAAAAAATTCGTTCGTGATTCCTCGGATTTTAATGAGAGAGAGAGGAGAGAGTGGAGGGGAAGGGGAGTGAGGGGGAGAGAGATGGGGAGGAGAGGTGGAGGGAGATAGAGGGGGAGAGAGTGGGGAAAGGGAGAGAAAGAGCATGTGCGTGTGTGTGCTTTTTCCGAGATTTTTTCCAACCCTAAGGTAAATGACAGATAACCCATGGAGTATCCTTGGCCTCATCTCGCCAAATACCATCTTGCTATCGCCAATCCATCGACGCTAAATAAGCTATAGTCGCGACGCTGTTATTCCTGGTGTGACTTCTCCTCTTTGCTTACGTCTTAGGAAGTGAAGGCTCTATAAAGTCTAGGTAGGGGAGTATCGTTCGCCATTTTTGTTCTTTCGTTGCCGAGCTACCAGACGAGGAATCTATTTGCCACACCGTTAAACATTATCATATCGTAGCTCCTATGATAATAAATCAAACGCACTGTAATCCAGCAAATAATTGAGCGGCAAATAACGTCTTCGTGTGCTTTCTGCGAACTCCAACGAAAGAGCCAAAATGGCGGGCGATTATGTTAAGTATTTATCGAGCCTTAAGAAATGAATAACGTCTTCCTCAGCGAATCACAAGCCGATCTGCAACGCGATTGGCTACCGGAAATTAGAGCGACGGGACTATAGTAGCTGATACAGCGTCGTTAAATAACCCACTAAAAAAATAAAATAAAAACAAGCCACAAAATAATTTCTGAAGCTTAAGTAAAGCTGTTCTGAATACATCTTACCTTCACAACCACGTAACAAAGCCCTAGAACTCTTCTGGATCTTCTCAAGCCAAGTAATGAAGCCAGTCCATGGAGTAGCACGAGACAAAGTCCGATCACACAGTACCCACACAGGGTCGTCACAAGCCCTTCAAAGTGAGATGCAGCGGCATGTTCGCGCAAACTGAAGCCCACCACGGCAAAATGTCCAATGTGGTATGGGCAGAATGCAAACACCAAGATGAAGAGAGTATTCAAGGAGACGACCCAGAACACGTGTTCCAGAAACACGAGTGAGCCATCCAACCCGAGGAGACGCTCCCATGTCAATTCTTCTGCAGCTCGATCCCACTCAATGGGATTCCAATTGCCTTCATCTGCTGCTGCTCCATTTTCCCCGGCACCTCCACCATTTTCATCTGCTTCCCCTACGGCTGCGTTCTCAAGGGGGTCCACTCCTTCCAACTCTGGACCAACAACAGGGGGAGGTAAAGCACCGCCTGCTAAAGCAGCCGCAATTGGAGGTTGTTCCTGTAAAATACAAAGTTACCGTACTCTCAAACATACTACTCACAATTATTTAATAGCAACAAGGAAAATTTAACAGACTGATGTTAAAGATTTGTTTGGTAATTTTTTTTAGTGAAAACTATATCGAAAGGTGAGAGGACAAACTCTCCCACAGGCTCTTCTCCTCCTCTGATGGAGTAATTCTTATTTGCTCTTTTCTTAAAAATATAATTCCTATAAAGCCATATGATAATCTGTATAATTACATACAGTGAAATTCTGATAACACAAGCCCATTTGTTATGCTATCCCGCATTATACGCTCTTTTCGTCTCGTCCCTTGACATCCCTATATAAAACCATGTAAAATCCATCGCTTAATATGCTAGTCATCCCGTCCAACACACTCTTTCAACTGCTGAAAATTCTAAAATATCGTACTTTAAAGGATACTAAGAAAATTTTCCTGGACTTTTGCATTTACCACTAGCGCCTGCATATTCAAGGATTTGTAGGAGTATTTGGTGAATACAATAAAATGGAATGCGACCCTTCAGTACCTGTTCTTTGTGCTGGCAGTTTTAAATCACATTGTCAGTGAAGACTTGACAAAGAGGAAGTGGAAGTGATAGACATTCCAAATCCTTCTCACAATGAAGCCCTTCCCATGGTGTCTCTGATTCGTAGATTCATTATTGCTTTTAGTTGTCAAATTACTGATGTCACTTCCGATTTAAATCATGTGGAAAATGCAATTATTCGTAGTACTGGATCAAGTACTGTAATTATGAATGTACATTACCATATTCAGTACTAAAAATAAACATTCTACGTATTTCAAAACTTTATTTTTAAATATATATATGAAAATTACTAAATTTGAACATGGAAAAAATGTTTGTGCAGTACAATGTGTCTTTACATAATCTATAAACGTATTTTTCAATTATCGGCCAAATCAGTTATCTGGCACTGGCTTTATCCTACAGTTTCCAGATACGAGAAATTCTACTGTATCTTTAGTGATGCCTATCATCTGATTTCTTCTGCCCCAAACTTTTCTCTACTGAAGAATGCACTGGAAGGAATGGTATAATATATAATAATATAATAAAGTAACTGGCCATCCTACCCCATTATCTCCTGGCTTAGTTGTCTCATGAATGATGCCTTATTAGTGTTACTTAAGAAGGTTCAGATCTATATATGATAGTTGCAGGAAATGGGACCTAAAGTCGGATTTTTATTTTTTTTTTTCAAAAAGAGGATGAAATATTGAGCATTTAAAAAAATATATCATGGTTGTAGGTGCTATAATTTTTAATATATTACTTATTGAATGTTGATATTACATTATGTACTTTTCGAGAAAAATAGAATTAAAGTTTTCACTTGTTTTCTTAGCAACTATAAGAAAGATTCAGGTATTTAAGAAGCACTGTGTAAAACTACATCCTAGTTTAGTATGTAAAAAAGCCTACAGGTAGCGCAAGATGTCAAAACATAGAAATGTAGTTTTTACATCACAAATACGTTATTTTGTTCTCCTGTAAAATTTCCTTTTACGACTTTAGATCCTTTTTCGCGCAACAGGTCACATATTATATTACATTATATTATATTGATAGCCTCCCTTATGGCCATTTACCCTAAATTTCATGTTTATTCATATTTATTTATTAGACACAACTCTCGTCACTTTTTCTGGTAGGGTATCATCACAGCACAAACCTCCCCACCTCACTTGTTCACTGGATAAACTTTTATGGAACAAACACTGACAAAAACAACGAAGTGCAAATGTCACTACTACTGTTCATTTGCCAGGAATGTAATTCTTCCAAAGTTATCTGACAATTTTTCTTACCTGGTCCATTCCTTGTTGCAGGTCTGGTTCCAGAACATTATTATTATCTGGTGGAGGGGGATGCACTGGTACTGCAGGAATTTCTCCAGCTGGTGGAGCAATGTTATTGTTCTCTCTCTCAAGCCAGTCAGGTCCACCACCATGTAAAATTTGTTCCCGCAGCCATACCAGGCCAATGAATGCAAACAGTGTGCAAGTCACAACAAAGCATCCATGAAAAACATCGGAGGCAATGTTCTCTGTTGATAGCATATCCAAGGGAAGAGTCAAAATCTGAAATAAACACACACAAAAATTCAAGAATTTCGCTATGTCGTATAAAAATCTACCAGATTGTGTTGCTGGCTGTAAGTCTTAAGCAAGTGGACTCGCAATCAAGAGATACCCACAGCAGTTGGAGAAACAATAATAGGGATATCTTATGCGAAGTTTTACCGTTAGATGGCAGGAGCGTTCCATGCGGCACAACATGTTGTAGGGCTATATTGTGTCACACGCTACAGTTCATTACGTTCTCCCGCTTGTTGGTTTTCTGTGCGTGTCAAATTATATTTATAATTATTTTGTATAACCTAGTATAATTTAATATAATTCAGCATTTTCTTACATCATAATTTAATTTAAATTACAATAAATAATAGCGTAAACTTGCATAATACTCAGCGATTCCCCTAAAGAGATGGATTGAGAAATCTGCAGTATGCAGAATATAGATACGAGTAAACTGAATGTTCATGAACCTAAACCAGAATGAGGTGCAGGAATAAAAAAATAGGAACTTTGTCGAAGATGAATATTACCTCTTTAATCATTAGTATTGTAAAAACAGGATATGCAGCCACCAATGTGTTATTTTTTTTATAGGGAAGGGACTATCGAGTTTTAATTCCTCATATTTTTTCACTAATTGAAGAAACATCAAATGCAATGTTTGACAAGATGATACAATATGATCGCGATTATTCCTGTGTTTTGTAGGTTAAGAACATGCAGTTTTCAATACTATGTAGGATGATTTCAAAATTTGAAGTAAAAACATGGTTTTGATTACGATGAAAGAGTAATGGAACAGAGAAAAATTCTCTCCGGCGCCGGGTTTGAACCCGGGTTTTCAGCTCTACGTGCTGATGCTTTATCCACTAAGCCACACCAGATACCACCCCGGCGTCGGACAGAATTGTCTCAGATTAAGTTCCAAATCTTGGGTTTCCTCTAGTGGCCGCCCTCTGCACTACGTCATAGATGTCTATGAATGTAGAACCGAAGTCCACACATGTGCTGAGGTGCACTCGTTATGAGTGACTAGTTGGCCGGGATCCGACGGAATAAGCGCCGTCTTAAATCACGAAGTAATTTACGCATATCATACATTATTTTAATGTACCGAAGTACATATGATATTTCCATGCAGATATTCTGCGTCATCATACGATGAAAGAGTAATGGAACAGAAAGAAATTCTCTCCAGTGCAGGGATTTGAACCCGGGTTTTCAGCTCTACACCGGAGAGAATTTTTCTCTGTTCCATTACTCTTTCATCGTATGATGACGCAGAATATCTGCATGGAAATATCATATGTACTTCGGTACATTAAAATAATATATGGTTTTAATTAGTTTATAGCACATTAAAAACATTATTCACGAAATTGATTTCACTATGGATCGTCCTGGATAATAAACATGCCAGTTAATCGAGAGTTTAATGCAGGCGTAAAATGCTGGCGTAAACTTCGGAGACTTCTAGAAGTACTGAATATAATCTAAGCTAACATTGCTTGCTGTTGACATTGCATATGTTTTTATTAATTTTTCTTTCCCCTCTTTTCTTACTTGAAGTAGTTATTTTTGTTTAACTTTCGAGGCGCAATTTAATTGGTTAAACCATATATTCAGAATATTTCGGGACCTGAATGAAGACAAAAGGCTTTCCCTGGTTTTTAAATGTAGGAACACAACTAAAATTTGGCATTTTAAGTTGTTTTTAAGAGTATTTATTGTATTAATACACTACGTAAATCCTCAATGTTTATATACCGGAAAACAAATGCACACGCAAAGTGCAGCCCTCAAAGTACACGTGCGCTATCTGTTGGTGCTAGTTCAAGATATCCCTATTAGTCCTCCAATAAGATGACTGTCAAAAAGCGTTCTTTTGAAAATGGAAACAGATCGTCAAAATACAGCAACCCCAAGAAATTATGACTAAGCTTCTAGGCAAATGGAAAATTACCAGTATATACACGAGATGCATATTTGATTTAATGAAGACAAACAAAGAGAGATATGACAAAGGAACTAGTCAAACAAATCTAATACCAAAATCACAAACAACTTTGTATATCAAAATAAATACCAGAAAAAGAGAAATGAAAAATTAGTACACACACAAGACATAGTAAAGTAAAAGAAAAATAAAAAAAACATGTAATAATATTAAAATGTACCAAAATCCAACAAGTTTACTGAAAAAAAAAAAAAAAAAATTTAAGCATTCGAACACAATCAATTGTCTTGTGAAAACAAAATGGAAGAGTTCAAACAAATGCTCCGAAGTTATAAAACAGATTTTATATATATATATATAAGAGGGATATCATCCTCAGAGTGGATCAATGCCATAAAGATATCCACAAACATAGCAGCAATACGATCTGTGCCAGGTCGTTCCTTCCAAAATCAAAACTGTCGTCATCCAGGATGCAGCGAAGTAGAAACCCTTGGGCATGTTTTGGGTTATTGCCCTAAAGGAGAACTACTGAGTAACAATCGCCACCATAAGTGAGAAGCTCCATTGCAACCACTCTTCGGAAGGCAAAGTGAGAGGTTTACGAAGAAGTGCACTGCTTGGCTGAGAATGGGTCAGACATTATAGCAATCAATCGCCGGAATCAAAGAAGCCTCATTCTTGACCCCACTGTCCGTTTTGAGGATGATGATCAACAAGCCAATAACGTTAACAATGAAAAGAAGTCTATTTACAACCCATGTATTCCTCACTTCAGTGAGGGATACAAAATTAATATTAATACATGGGAAGTGAAAGGACTTCTTTTTGGCGCTAGGGGAACTTCATTTAAGTTGACCAAAACCATTCTCCTTTCTCTTCAATTTTCTAATGAGGACATTAACAAAATTTGTCTAATGGTATTGAGAGATTCATTATCCATTTTACACAATCACTTGTATAACACTATGTAATATATATTTTTTTACTTCATTTCACTACTCTTCAATGTACTTTCATCTCATGTTTCTCCGAAATCAAAGTTTACTTTATTTTTAAATTTATCATTGTTCTGTATTCTCTCTGCAAATCACCCTAGTGGTCAGCTGTAGTGTAGATGTCGGCCAGATGTCCCAAATTGTGGAATTAGTAGTAGTAGTAGTAGTAGTAGTAGTAGTACATATATATATATATATATATATATATATATATATATATATATATATATAATTCCAATGTCATAACACTATTGCGGTCTTCCAGAAACAAAACGCCACTCCTCTCTATTCATCCATCAGCCTGACTCTTATCCTCGAGCCATTCATAGCTGCTAGTACGCCCTCCATCCAAGTCTTCTTTGGTCATTCTTTTTTCCTTCTTCCTGGTAGGATCCATTCCATTTTTGATAATTGTTGTTCTAGTATTCTTCTGATATGGCCATACCATTGTAACCTTTTCCTTTCTATTATACTGTATCTATAATGTCTGGCTCATCTTCCACTTCCATAATTTCTTTCATTCGTCTATTTCTTACTTTTCCATTTTAGATTTCCCAGTTCATCTTCTTAGGGCATCCAGTTCTGTACTTAAAATCCTTTTTGTTTCCCAAATTGGAATTTGTCAAATTTCAGCTCCATATGTTAGGATATCCTGGACTTCGGTTTGATATATAGGGTTATTCAAAAGTAAGTTCTCATTTTGAAACAGCTGTATCTTCTGTACATATCAGCAATTTGGTTTCATATAGGTACCATTACTGTTTAGAAGGTTTGGGTTTTTTTTATCAATGTGTGTTTCATTGCTATAGTAACTGTATCATGCTTGTATAAACAATAATTGTTGTTCAGAATACAGACGGCAGTTGTCGGAGAGTAATTTTAATCATCTTTACAATGGTTTTACCTTTACGAGTTCGAATTGGCCTTCTTCATTGCTATTACGAATGCAATAGACAATATGATGCATATGCATTGAGAAGATATCGAACGTTACATGGATTGACAAATGGACAGATGAGGTACATTTCCAATTGAACGGGGGTGTTAACACTCATAATTGACACGTTCAGAGCTAAAGTGGATCAAATCCATGAGATGTAGTTTTGAGATAATAAAACTTACAATTAACTTGCTCTAGTGAATTATGCAATTTCACTAGCGTTCACACCTGTGGAGTACCGGTCAGCACGTATGGCTGCGAAACCAGGTGGCCCGGGTTCGAATCCCGGTCGGGGCAAGTTACCTGGTTGAGGTTTTTACTGGGGTTTTCCCTCAACCCAATACGAGCAAATGCTGGGTAACTTTCGGTGCTGGACCCCGGACTCATTTCACCGGCATTATCACCTTCATATCATTCAGATGCTAAATAACCTACATGTTGATGAAACGTCGTAAAATAAACTAATAAATTTATTGCTCCAGTCTCAAATTCTAGATTTATAAAATATAAACAACTGTGATGTTAACTGATGCAATGCTTTGGTGACTTGATCCACTATGGCTCAGAACATCGTGAATAAATAATCTGAGCCAAAAGTGACTGGTGTCACCTACTGGCGAATGCTTGGAATTAAGACTTGATCCATTACTGCTCGGAAAAGATCCAACTTCAGATAATCAGAAAATGAATTAAACTCAATTTATGAAAATTTGTGACTTGATCCACTTTAGCTTTGAATGCCTCAATTGCAGAATATGGGCAGAAGATACAGGTAAGCATTCACTACATCGTATCACACTCCTCGTACGAATCACATGCAACAGATATTTTAAGTGCAGTGCGTTCACTGTAACGGCTCTACCTCATCGTCTCATCAGATTCCCTATCAGCTGTTTAAAACATGACGTCGTACGATATTGACATTACTGAAAACAGAGGAGTTGAGGTTAGGTCTATTAATTATGACTGTTAGCGAATAAAAATTTGTAATTGCTTCATGAGTCTTAACTGAAGAGGAAGAAACGAAAGAAATATTGGTTACATAATATATATGTAAGAAATGACTTGATTACTGTAATGGGAACGCCTCAAATTATATAATTCTTCGCAATTTTCTACAAGCGAAATAAGTTTTCCGTCTGCCATTTTGGCGCGACACTGAACATGGCACAACATAATAGTAACAGTTGACCAATTAAAATTGACTTATTAAAGAAGGCTAGACTATATAAGACCCTAATAAAACCAGTGTTGACCTATGCATCAGAGACGTGGCCTCTTAGCGAAAGGGATAAATTTAGATTGGCCGCATTCGAAAGGAAGATATTGCGAAGGATTTTTGGATCTGTAAGGGATGGTGAAACTTGGAGAATAAGATATAACAACGAATTATACCAGCTTTATGAGTCTCCCGATATAATAACATCCATTAAGATTGCTCGTCTGAGATGGGCAGGGCATGTTAAGAGAATGGATGAATGTGAAATACCTAGGAAGGTGATGGAACATGGGATTGCTGGAGGAAGAAGAGTTGGAAGGCCAAAGCTACGATGTATAGACTGTGTTATGGATGACATTAAGAGGCTTGGAGTGAAGAACTGGTGGACGGTGGCTAAAGATCGAGACCGATGGAGAAGAATTCTTAAGGAAGCCGAGGCCCGATCCGGGCTGTAGCGCTATGGATGATGATGATGATATTAAAGAAGGCTATGATCGCACGCATCGGAAAAGTTGCTCATCCGAGAAACATGGACGGATTTGCCGAAAGGTGATGCGTGCAATACAATGTAGTGAACACGGTTACATAAGAATTACAGCAAAGATTGTCTTTTTCCGATCTGTGTGATTCGTCCGATGAGTGCGATACGATGTAGTGAACGCTTACCTTAATCCGAACACAATTATACAGCAAGGCTTACATGATATCAAAGTTACTATCTGGTGTGGTTTTACGTCACATTTCATAATAGGACCATATTTCTGTGAAGAAATTGAAAATGGACAAATAAAAACAGTGATGGCGACCGTGAAGCAATATTTTCAAATGTTGAAAGTCTTTGCAATACCAGTGTTACAGAATCATGAAATCGAAAACATTGTTTTCATGCTGGAGGACATTGAGTGAGCTTGTGTACTGCATAACAAGGACTGAATGAGCTGCTAAGCAAATCTGCATCAAGTTTTACTTTCAACTTGGACATTCGTCTGCAGAATTGTCATAACAGGGCTTTGGAGGATAATCCAGTGAGCGAAGCCAACAAAAATTGTAGTACCGATGCTTCAAAGATGGTCGCGAATCCAATGTGATCCACGTTTAGGAAGTCTTTAGCAATCAGAACACCTGAAAATGTTCAACACTTGCAGACTGCAATATACAAAAACAGAAGATTAACAATGCGATAATCAGAAGGTCTGCTGTTTTAGAGATTTTGATTGAGAATCTTGAAACAAAATGTGGTGGTGAAATTCATAACAAAACACCCACCCATTCTTCATGTCTCGTACAACATTTTTTTGACAAAATATTGCATCATCTAAGTCTGTCATCATCATCTGTATACAGCCCAGATTTGGTTCCTTGTGACTTCTAGCACTTCCTAAAGGTAATATCACCATTGACAGGTGGAAGATTGCAGACGGTGGATGAGATGGGGAACACGAAACAGATGAAAGTGATCCTGAAAAAGGACTATGCAGAGAAAGGGAGGCTGGGATATGTTTGTGAGATTTAAAGAGTACTACTTTGAAAGGAACCAAGGCGCCATAGTTCTAGGTATGCTACTTTTTTATTACACTACTGAAAACTTTCCAGACAGACTTCATATTTAATCCCACCATTTGAACATTAAGGCTGAAGTGATCACTGTAATAAGACAACATCGTATTTATATTTTACTTAGAACATTAAGCTCATAATTATTGTCATAAAATCCAGTTAAATACCAAAGTCTGATTTAATAATCAGCAAAACGTTTAAAAAGAACTGACCTTCAAATATTTTAAGTCTGTTTCATACAAAGTAAGTCTAACTTCTGATGGCATGGATCATTGTCATGTTCAGGTCGTGAAATTAAAAAAGAAGTCTTCTACTATTAGCAGGCTCTGCCTTTTATACATAGGTTGGATAAAAAGTAATGGCAACACTGCTGTCATGTGATGATGGTGCGTTCGAGAGCTGCCAGCTGTGTGGACATGAACAAGGACTGTTAGATGAGTTAGTGCAGCCAGCGGCGACAGTACTCCATCAATCTACTGCAGTGTGTAGAACGTTTCTTTCATAGGGATAGTGCGAGCGCCCTAAGACCATCCTTACAAAACTAGAGCAATGTTCCTGGATCAAAATTGAAATGGCAAGAGGTCATAGTGCACAAGAATGTTTTCAGGGACTGCGTGAAGCATGTGGCGATGCAGCGTTGCCATATCGCACAGTTGCACGATGGGTTAAAGCGTTCTGGGAAGGCCTTGTTCCACCGGTACCAAAGGGAAGGTGACGACTTTCTTGGACGAATCGTTGCTATGGACGAATCGTCGCTATGGACGAATCGTCACTATGGACGAAACCCGGACTCGCTCGTATGAACCAAACTTGAAATGCCAATCAAATGAATGGAAGCATCCCGGTTCTCCTCGTCCAAAGAAAGTACGCCCTACACAAAGTGCTGTGAAGGAGATGTTCATTGTGGTGTATGACATTGATGGGGTAATACTGCACCATGCTGTACCTCCAAGGCAGACGGAAAACGCGGATTACTGGAACATCCACCGTACTCACCCGATATGATCCATGCGATTACGATCTTTTCACCAACGTGAAAGAACCACTGCGAGGGACCCGGTACAATACCAGAGATGAACTTATCCGTGCTTTAGGGCAGTCAATAAGGAACATCAACAAAGAGGGACGCGCTGATGATGTACGACGCCTTCCAAACATTTGGCAAAAGATAATAAATAAGGGGGGCGACTATATAGAAGGTACGTAAATGTTGTACCCCTGTGAATAAAGCCATGTCAGAAATATCGAACTGTTGCCATTACTTTTTATCCAACCCTAGTAAATGAAACTGGTATGCTGGAGAGAATGACAAATTGCAATAATAATCAGTAAATTAGAAATTATAAAGGATTCCATTTTGTTAACCTATTAGCAAAATATAATTTACAAATAGTTTCGTAAATCTTACGAGTTATAATCACATGAAAGACTGTGTGGAATAATTAATCTATACCTATAAATATTACGTACCGAGTCAACAGATCCCGTAAAGAGACATCTGTAAATCCGACATGCTGTAAGTGGCACTACTCCAAGCCACGCCAGTGCCACTAAAGTATAATGTAACCAATACTTGACAGCAGTGGCAACACTTGATAATAATCCACCAGCTACATCGCGAAGTGGTAGTCGTCTTGGCATGTCCGGTGAATATATTGGAGTAAAAGAAAAGCGATGTCCACATAGTTCACAGTACTCCTTACGGCTGTATCTCATCCACTGTACAAGACATTCCTGATGGATCCATTTTATGCTCCCTGTGCATATGCAAGGATGGAAAAGAGGCCGGTCGGGTAAACCTTCGGAGCGGCACACCCGGCAAATGTCCGCTCCTTGCAGATCTTCCATCATTTTGATGACTGAAAGTATGTCACCTGTACACAATAGAAGACGAGGACGGATGACACAGATAAGAAAACGCAATTAACACATCTACTCATTGACAACATTTTATTCAGCATATCATTAATATGTGACACTATACTACATTAAATAGACTAAAAAATAATTTTCTGGAAGTCTCTGTGCAAAAAAAAAAACCTAGGAGGAAAAGAATATTCTATTGCAATAGTATTGCTATAGGAAGGTGAATGAAAATGGAAGCTGATTCTTTTAATAACTGCTATCCATATTTCTAAACTGAACAATTGAAACTCACATTCTGCAGAAATGAATACGCACAACATGACAATGTTTGATAAATTTACAAAATACTTACAACTACACTACTTAGATTTAATTTTAGAATTGCACATCACCACGATGATTTCTCTTGTTATGGCAGAAAATCCTCTGCAGCATAGAATCCAATACTGCAACCTATACTTCAAACATGTCCCTGATGCAGAAATTATATCTATTCTATCTTACCACAAAATATAAATAAATAAAATTTTAACAAAACCTGCTATGACCTTCAATATTACATGCAAATTGTTTATCTAACGTCATACGCAAATTAGGTTTCCTTAATTCATCATGACGTACTTCCTGTGACTTTCCGATTAATGAAAAAAAAAAATGGCAACTTGAACGAACTTAGGGAAATATGCTGTTTGAGTAGTGGCAGGCATGATAAAAGGTGGTGGTCAGTGGTTCTCAAGCTGAGAGCTTTATAGAAAATATAATAATATAAAGGGACCGAGATCCACGTGAAATGAGATTAATTAATTACTAGTAATTTGTGTAAATACCATTTATACAGATAATAAAATAGGTCTGACAATTCATATCATGCACTGATATTACAGAATGTCACATTTGACTCCAGTGTGAGGTTAGATTTATTATTTACTGTTGTGATTTGCGTAAACTTGACAACGATAAACAAGTGTCGACCACGTGCTACCCAGAAGAGAGAACTTCAGTAGCATTTATTGAAGTTTGTGTATGTACTTGTAAATTTTATAATTTTACAATGAATGCACACACCATAAGCTATAAAATATGTATTATTGTGTATATTGTATGCAATTCTGATTTTATAGATGCTATCAATAAGGAAAGTGGAGTATAGAGACGTTAAGTTATTTGTAAGCTACAGTAGTGAATTTCATTTTCTAAGCCCTTAATTAGGATATCACGGAAAGGGTTTAATAATAAGCTACATTAACATGCATTGTAACTTTTATTTCAAGATAGTAGGGGTAAAACCTGCAAACCCTCAATCTTAAAATCTCATGTCAAGATGACTGCAATTTCGAAAATTCTTGTTGAGGAACATTATTTTTATATGTTTATTATTTATCAAACAACAGTAGGGGTAAAACCTGTAAATCCTCAATCTTAAAACCTCATGTCAAAGTGACTGTCCACATTAGAGGCTTATGCTAGAGTAACAAAATCTACATCAACAAAAGGCATAGTTCTCCTACCCTTCCTTCAATATAATCCCTGTGCTTGGTGCTGCGGCACGTTTGAATTATAACAAAGCTACCTTTATTATAGAGAGACCTGCTGCCTAATACCGATCTTGTAATAAAATGAAGCTGACACAATATGAAATTTAATTTGCTTTTTTTGTTGAAAATTGGATAGCTGTGAGAAATTACGCTTGAAAGATTTTATAAGGATATTAATGAGATGTTCTATCAGAACATAGTATAATATTAATAAATATATAGTAACAAAATTTAAAATTCCGATAATGTATATTGTAAACCATTTTAAATAATGACCCACTCCCTTGACAAAAATTCTGCTTATGCCACTGTTCCACATTATCAAATATCTCACAGTGTTTTTAGATTATTCCTTTGGAAGGTACTCCAACATTCTTTAGTTTCTGAATAAACAACATTTTGAAAATTTTCTGCAGTAAAGGATGTGAGTGAGAATGCATATGAGAAGGAAGACAAAGAGGAAGAGCTTTAGAAAAAGAAAGCACACCTGCTAGCTTCTATACCAGCATTTTCTATCCTTTCCCATCCCTAACCCTCTGAGTGTCACATAAAGTAGAAGACAGATGTTCTAGACAGAGAGCACCCAGTAGCACAGTCTAGTATATACAGTCACGAAGCTCAATACGTAGTAAATATGCATCCATAGATTGTTGCTAACCACTAGGATCGCTACTATCGTCTCATTACAGACAATGCGAAATAGTACCTGCACAGTATTGTTCCTAGCAGCCTCACGACTCAAGCTTCGTGACTGTATATACTAAACTGTGCCAGTAGCTTCTGCTTCTCGCTCTGACCCATCATGCCCATTTAAAGACGTATAGTAAATGACAAGGTTAGAAAGAGATAGAAATCCCAGCTAGCCTCTTTTTTTTTTTTTTTAAGTTTGCAGTGTTTTATACGCAAATCACCGAGAACACACGTGAAACTTTTAAAAGTGAATTCTGATTAGATAAACAGTCTAGAGGAAAATAAATAGACCTAAATATACATTTTTATTATTTTGATTTTAGTTACGCCAGCAGTGCTTCCTTTGCTTCCCCTGACGGACTGCCACTAGAATGTATAGTTCTCAGCACAACTTTTCACAGTAAAACAAATGTGAATATTATAAAAGTAACTGTCCTTATAGGAATATATAGATATCGCCAAAAATGTTTTACAGTTTAACAGTCAGAACCAATATGAAACTTTACGTCCAAGAAAGTGTTGCTATAAATATGCGTCTTTGCTTACTTACAGATCGGACATGAAGAAGGAGAAAGGAAATAAGAGTACCTGGATAGTAGAGGACACTGAACAGAGACCATCGGAAGACAACCAAGTAAAAAAGAAAAGAAAGAAAGAGAAGTTATTGCAAAATGAAACAAGTAGCACAGATCCTGAACAAAAACCAAAACCGAAAAAGAAACGTAATAAGGGGAAAAAGGCTAAAAATATACCAACAGCAGTAAAGAATGAAGATGGAAATAAAGACAAATGTCTTAGTTACCTGAAAAAATGGCATGAAGATCGGCAAAACTGGAAGTTTGAGAAATTGAGGCAAATATGGTTATTGCAAAATATGTTCGAAGCAGAAAAGGTATTTTTAAAACAAACATTTATTCAACATAAGTACGTACTTTTTTTTTTCCTCTTTGTGTAGAGGAGGGATTCGAAGGCTTATACTGCAGCCTGAGGCTTATTGTGCTTACCACTCCTATTCTTGTAAATGATTGGGTAGCCGAAGGCCGTGCTCTAGTACATACCTAATCTTATCATTTATTACGCGTTTCCTGAAGATAATAAGATTAGACTTTAGTACTAGTGAACAGTCAATAATATTCTGCTAACCGTCTTCAGTGCCATGAACCAATACCACATTCCAGTACCATCTAATATGCATAAATTACCGACTAAGACTGAAGGTTAGGCTTTCAGCCGAGCTTCAGTATAATTTGGCAATTAATTACCCCCTCCTCCATCAGTCACCTTCGAAATCACGTCTCTTGGTGCATCAACTAATTCTAAAAGTGTTCCATAACTATTAGAAGTAAGGGTTATATCACTTGTTTCCTAATGGTACTCATTCCATTTGATCTTTTTTTCATTGTTTATTTTTCTGTTCATATTTTACTAGCGATCATTCAATAAATGTTGGTGGCATAATATTACATTATTCATTTCCAATAACATTTTATATATATAAAATTTTATAGCTAAAACTAAAATTATTATACAGTTACATACTTTTTATACTCAGTATATAAAAATTAATATTTACTCTTGAACAATTATGCCACAGTTTACATTACTTACTTACTGGCTTTTAAGGAACCCGGAGGTTCATTGCCGTCCTCACATAAGCCCGCCATTGGTCCCTATCTTGAGCAAGATTAATCCATTTTCTATCATCACATCCCACCTCCCTCTCGGCCTCCCTAAAGGTATTCTTCCCTCCGGCCTCCCAACTAACACTCTATATGCATTTCTGGATTTGCCCATACGTGCTGCATGCCCTGCCCATCTCAAACGTATGGATTTAATGTTCCTAATTATGTAAGGTGAAGAATACAATGCGTGCAGTTCTGCGTTGTGTAACTTTCTCCATTCTCTTGTAACTTCACCCCTCTTAGCCCCAAATATTTTCCCAAGCACCTTATTCTCAAACACCCTTAACCTATGTTCCTCTCTCAAAGTGTGAGTCCAAGTTTCACAACCATAAAGAACAACCGGTAATATAACTGTTTTATAAATTCTAACTTTCAGATTTTTTGACAGCAGACTGGATGATAAAAGCTTCTCAACCAAATAATAACACGCATTTCCCATATTTATTCTGTGTTTAATTTCCTTCCGAGTATCATTTTTATTTGTTACTGTTGCTCCCAGGTATTTGAATTTTTCCACCTCTTCAAAAGATAAATTTCCAATTTTTATATTTCCATTTTGTACAATATTCCCGTCACGAGACATAATCATATACTTTGTCTTTTCGGGATTTACTTCCAAACCTATCTCTTTACCTGCTTCAAGTAAAATTCCCGTATTTTCCCTAATCGTTTGTGGATTTTCTCCTAACATATTCACGTCATCTGCATAGACAAGCAGCTGATGTAACCCATTCAATTCCAAACCCTCTACATTACGATTAAAAACTTATTGTTAAAAATTTCTCATACATGTTATTTACAATTCATGTAGATTCTTCGCTCTTTTCGTATTTTCTAAAAAAATATGTGTGTGTGTGTATATATATATATATATATATATATATATATATATATATATATATATATATATATACTACTCTTTCTTGCGCATATTTATCTTAAAATTTAATTTACACCTGTTTCTTTTTATAGATCCCCGATTCAGATTTCGATGTCTTAGTTAACTACATTTCTAGCATCCGAGGTCAAGCAAAGCAGACAGTAACAGAAAAGGCAATGAAAGTCATTAAGACGAGAGAAAAATGGACAGAACTAACGCAGCAAGGCTTGGAGGAAGAAGAAATAGCTACTCAAGTACCTGATGGAAATGTTACAGAAGAAATATACGAAAGAGCAAGATCAATTCTACAATCTATAGAGGATGTATGATGTATTTTTTAACAATAAATTGGATAGCTCAATGAAAGTGAGTTATCCCCCACAAAAAATTCTCTTTCTCCTTTTCCCTTGCCAGTCATGTATCTCCCCCCCCCTCTTCTATCCCTCCCCAATTTTTCTCTGTACCCCTTTCAATTCACTATTTGTGACAGTAAACAATGTGCAAGAACATAATGTATTTCAGTACATCATAGTAATATCACAGTCTAGTATATACAGTCACGAAGCTTGAGTTGTGTGGATGCTAGGAACAATAGACTGCGCTGGTACTATTTCGCATTGTGTGTAACGAGGCAACATTAGCAATCCTAGTGGTGAGCAACTATCTATGTATGCATATTTACTACGTATTGAGCTTCGTGACTGTATATACTTGACTGTGGTAATATGATACGCATAAGTAATCACTTAGTGATTCAAGACAGCGCTCATTCCATCAGATCCCAGCCACTTAGTCACTCCTAATGAGTGCACTTTTGTACATAGTGTGTTGGACATTGTGACACAGTACATAAGGGTAGGCCAACAAAGGGAAAACTGAGACGTAGAACTTAAACAGGGGATACAATCCGGCATTGGAACTGGAATCCGGTGTGGCTTAGTGCAGCGTTTCTCAAACTTTTTTGAAGTGGGGACCACTTTTTTAAGACAGAACAGTTCTGCGGACCATCTTACTCTTGTTCCCTTCAAAAGCAAATTTATCATTTTTGTAGCATATTTTAATATCAATATACTTATATTTTAAAATGGAATTAATTATAATACTTTTCTAATTATATTTTTGTAGCCAATCACAAGTAACTTATAACAAATTCTGTGCATTGTTGATTCATCGCTTGCCTGTTAGCAGTCAGTTGTTTGAAATCCTTCTTATGTGGTACACGCTAGTAGCTGTCCATGTCTCTGTTAAATAGTGCCCATTATAAATAATGGAAAACTGGCTTCGATCCGGATCTTTGAAAACAAAGGAACATGATGATACGCTTCATTTAGGCAGTGCTAATAGTTCAGAAGCTGTGTGTGAAGAAATACATTAATATCAGTGATTATAGTGTCATTAAAGAAATATCTAGTCCTAGTGGTAGCTATTCAAAGAAAAAATTCTTCCGTGAAAATGACAAGAGTTATTTGAAATTGGATTTACTTGGTGTGGCAACGAGAGTGAACCAAAACCTCGGTGCGTTGTTTGTTACAAAGTGCTTTCAAACGAGTGTATGAAACCCGCGAAATTGAAACTGTACTTAGAGACGAAACACGCAAGTGTAAAAAGTAAACCTGTCGGATTTTAAAATAGACGGAGTCTAAAATTTCTTATACCGTCATCTGGAAAAACAAATGAAAAGATTAATGGAGAAACATGCCCGATTTTCAACAAGTAAAGATGCAATTTGGCACGTTCTATTATTGGTGTACATCGTACAGTTACGTGCCCATTTCAATGTGCAGACTGGGTGTCAACAAAACTATTAAGAAAGTCATCAATACATGAAAAGGTTCGGTACTTTGGTCCTCTGTTATGAATTCGGGTGGTCCCTGGCTGGGTTAGAGGCTCGGCGCCAGATATGCAGGGAAATGCTAAGTTCATAGTGCTTTAAATTCCTCTTTTATCGCTGAGAGTAGAATGGGAAGTGGGTAGATGGGTAAGGTAAGAAATTTCATAAAATATTAGTACTGGAAGAAAAAGTGCCATTTCCAAACTCTGAGATTTTCAGCTATAGTGTGATATGCAATTCATTTTAATTTTATGTTTTCTTCTGTCTTTTATGAAGGACCACAAGGGCAGAACTCGAGGACCACAGGTGGTCCGTGGACCATAGTTTGAGAAATGCTGGCTTAGTGGATAAAGCAACAGCTCACAGAGCTGAAAACCCAGGTTCAGGTCCCTCCTGCCGGAGAGAATTTTTCACCATTCTACCCATCCTTCATCAGATCTAAGCAAAATAATATTTTATATTTTTTACACCGACGGATCCTTGATCTCCAGAGAACAAGGTGCCAGTGCAGGTGTTACATGCTGTCTCTTCTCACTTTATAGATCTCTTGGATATGGAACAACAAGTTTTGATGGTGAAATCATTGCAATAAATGAATGTCTCTGGAATTTCTATGCCACATCAATAAATTTAGGAATGCAGTTATATTGTCAGACTCCAAAGCAGCTATTCTATCAATCGTCTCTAAACACACACCTTCATCTCAAACAGCAGAAATAACTAAAATGCTCTCTCAATTAATATCACTCAATAAAAGAATTGTATTCCAATGGATACCATCCCATTGTGGAATCGTGGGAAACGAGAATGCGGATGCTTTAGCAAAGAAGGGCAGCACTGCTACTTACAGACCTGTTACTAAATCTACGTATTACTCTGTGAAGAGATTTATTAAATCTACATACTTAGACTTCAACAAACAAAATTTGATAACTCAATCCCTAAGGAAAAAATGGAACTCTCTGCATCAAAATCCACAGTTAATTCCCGATTTACCACGAAAATCGTCTGTAGCTGCATTTAGATTGGCAACAGGCCATGATTGTTTGGCCAAACACCTGCATAGAATTGGAATATATCAGTCCCCTAACTGCCCATTGTGCAACTCAAACCAAGAAATGGATTCGGAACACCTCAAAATCTGTGCTTCAGTGGCTAGTCATGATAATATCTTTGAAAAATATTGGAGTGCAAGAGGTCAAACGACTTTATTGTCAAACGGCTGGCATTAGAAAACAACAACATATTTTTTAAGAAAAAACCTTATTCACAAAAAGACGCAGAAATGTTAGGTAAAAAACAGTCAACATCAGCAATTGAAATAATCCAAACTATTCCTCTTCTACACTAAAACTAACCTAAGTAAACCAAAACCAGCCTAAACAAACCATTGCCATCAGCATAATCAGGAAGTAGGGACACATCCACCTGCTGATCCAGGGCTGCTCTCAGGTGTGGGTTTGATATCCACTGGGCTGATTACCTGATGGGTTTTTTTTTTCTGAGGTTTTCGTCGATTTTAAGTCAAATATCAATCATATGGCAAATCCTCAGCCTCATCTTGCCAAATACCATGTCGCCATTACAAATTCCACCAATGCTAAATAACTTGGTAGTTGATCATTAAGCTATTTATCTACCCTCAATTTTTAATTTTCCTTTAAAAATTTGACCTTTATTTTTATGTCATCTGAAAGATTGAACTTTCTCCTTTTCAAAAATATATCAGTTTTGTCTGTATGATGTTTGATTAATTAATTAATTAATTAATTAATTAATTGAGATTTTATTGACCGGAAGCACCCTTTCTTTAAACCGGAAGTCCAGTTCTCCAAGTGTCAATCCGTCACATTCTGTCAATTTTATATATTTTCCGTGTAATAATTCGAATTTGGCGGTAGAGTTTGACTATTATTTTTCATACAATCAGGAAGCTATGTGTTTGGTTACAATTTTTCATACTCTCAGCATGTATACTTGTTTTGTTGAAAGATGGGACATGACAGTTAAGCTGCCGAGCTTGGAACTACAGTGCTATGTTGCCAATATGGACTACAACGCTGTCAGCTGATGGAAGCTAGCAATTGACGCTAAGATGGCTGATGTTAAAACATTCATTGACAATTGACACGAAGGTAAGAAAACAATACAAAAATCGACAGAGAATCAAAGGCGAAAAGTACCAATGCTAACATTGTGCACAATAGATGTCACCAAGAGAGCTATTAAGCACTCGCCACATGGGAACGGTAAGTTTGGCAACTCAACCGTCGTTACCATAGCAACAGACCTTCCACATTATGTGACATTCAGTTGTTTTTCCGATCGCAACGCTCCTGTCATGTCCCATCTTTCAAAGAAACAAATATAGATTATTTTTCTCCATGTTCAGTTTTACGTCATTTTACAACACTAATGTCAACACAAAGTGCACTTATAATATTGAGATATTTCCATCATTCTTGCACCAAGATGAAGCTATTAGCATAGCTAAATGCCAAACTATAAATGACACTCAGGAGGAAATTAAACACAGAATAAATATGGGAAATGCGTGTTATTATTCGGTTGAGAAGCTTTTGTCATCTAATCTGCTGTCAAAAAATCAGAAAGTTACAATTTATAAAACAGTTATATTACCGGTTCTTCTATATGGTTGTGAAGCTTGGACTCTCACTTTGAGAGAGGAACAGAGATTAAGGGTGTTTGAGAATAAGGTTCTTAGGAAAATATTGGGGGCTAAGAGGGATGAAGTTACAGGAGAATGGAGAAAGTTACACAACGCAGAGCTGCACGCATTGTATTCTTCACCTGACATAATTAGGAACATTAAATCCAGACGCTTGAGATGGGCAGGGCATGTAGCACGTATGGGCGAATCCAGAAATGCATATAGTGTGTTAGTTGGGAGGCCGGCGGGAAAAAGACCTTTGGGGAGGCCGAGACGTAGATGGGAAGATAATATTAAAATGGATTTGAGGGAGGTGGGATATGATGATAGAGACTGGATTAATCTTGCTCAGGATAGGGGTCAATGGCAGGCTTATGTGAGGGTGGCAATGAACCTCCGGGTTCCTTAAAAGCCAACAAGTAAGTAAGTAAGTAAGTGCCAAACTATAAACAGTGTCCTACTGCTTAAGAAACTTAATTTAAAACTCCAAGATCTTAATTTTTTATTTTTATGTCTGAATTTTAAAAAAAATAAAATGACATTTTTCCTTAATGGGATAGGATAGGGAAAAACTGTTTTTACAACTTATTCTGTTTTCTTTTAGGAGTAAGACAGTGAAAGAAATTTTGTTCTAACATAAAAACTCTGGGCCAAGGACTAAAACAAATTTCAGTTTTTACTTTTAAAATTTTCCCCCCTTCCCTCCCAAAAATATTTGAGAGATTTATTTTGTGTGAAAATCCTTAATTATGTCTCGAGTAATCAGGGAAAAAAGTTTTTAAATTTTGGATAAAGACTGAAAATTTTTCTCCCAACAGTAGATAAGTACCTTACATAATCAACTTAAAACTATTGGCATGTAGAATCCCATGTGACAGAAGCACATGCGATTGCACAAAGTGCAAAAAAACAGCACAAAAGATTATCTGGATTCTAGACATCAGGGCCTATTAGCAGGAAACATACACATTTAATATCTGCCATTATTTTGAGTTATATTTTATTATTTGGTACATTATTACAGTGAGCTATATACATAAGAGTACAATGTTTAACCTTTAGTCGGATCAAGTTTGGCTCTCATAGCTTAAATCATGAAATAATAATTACAATATTTCAGTCTTTACACACGCAGTTTATTCAAACTACATAAGATTCAATATGCTGTATATTTGTAAATGTGTTTCTAAATATTTAATTACAGGTTTAAAACTGAAATACTTTTGGTTATATGCCATTACCCTCCAATCAATACCTGCAACAGAATTCTAAGAACATTATCTATCTACTTAATGAAATTTGTACAACCATACCAGAAAAAGTGTATTTATACATATATTATTCAGCTTCTACCATTGTTTGGTTGTAATGCAAGTAAATAACTCAATTTCCTGCAACTACCTTCTCTACAAACTTCCTCAGCTTATCAGTATCCTGCAGTCCAACCAACCGTTCTTCAACTTTTCCATTTTTAATGGCAATGAGAACGGGGACAGACCCAACCTGGAAAAAAATTAGAGATGTTAGAAATATCGCTACCATTAACTAAGTACTTTTGCCAGGTAAGGCAAAATATGATCCGAAAAATTAAATAATTATAGGCTACTTTCAAAGAATCTCAATTTTTAATTCTTAGGCCTTATTTACAGTCACTTTCAGGCCCGTAACACACTTGCAGAGTTTTCGCCAGCGAGAAATGTGTTGCGAGAAAATTAAAAAATTGATAACTTGGATTCAAATGGACGTCCACACACTGGAAGAGATTCTCGTTCGAGGCAAAAACCTCGCGCGAGTTTCTCGCTGGAATCAGTAGTTCATCGAATTTTCTTGACACATTTATCAAAGATGTTTGACATTTACACCACAGTCTACTATATACAGTCGCGAAGCTTGAGGTGTTTTTTTTGCAAATCTCGTGATAAAGCGCTCCAAGCGGTTAGCAACTAGAAACAATAGACTGTCCATGGTCGACTTTGAACTGTGTCGTATTTCTATCGAGTGCTAGCTCGTTGCGATTTCACATTGATGCTTGTGAAATGTTCGTTATTGGTTATAATGAAAATGTTAATGGCTAAAATATAATAATTGGAATAATAATATGGGACAAGGAGGAGACTTTGTAGTGCTATAAATTGTAGCAACAGTAAGAGAAAGAGGCCAGAGTTATCCTTTTTCCGATTTCCGAAAGATTCAGAAAGGTTCCTGGGTTTCCACAAGAATGCCGTGCAGAAACAAAACTGTTAATTTGAAGTTCTTTGTGACTGTTAGAATACATTATATCCTTAAATTTCACAATGAAATGTTTCAGTCTAACCGAAAGGACATTAGATACCGGTTAAAGTTCTGTCACTTAGGCTGCTAAATTTCCAGAGAAATAAAGGTTAGGTCTACTTTTTTTTCAGAGGATATATTTTTAATTGTAGCTATTAATTTTGTTATTATTTTTATGTGTTATTTTACTAAAGACGTAGAAAAATTAAGTTTGTTTTAATGAAATTTATTGATCACGTTTTATTTGCAATTCTGGTGGGATTATTATTGCTTAGGCCTACTTTTTTCTTCAAAGGATATGTTTTTAATTATAGCTGTTAATTTTGTTGTTATTTTTATTTGTTGCTTTACTACAGACGTAGAAAAAGTCTGTTACAATAAAATTTATTGATCACGTTTTATTTCCAATTCTGGTGTGATTATTATTGCTTAACCTCATCCCACTTTGTTAACTAGGTAAGCCTACACTACAAGTACCGGTACACTTAAGTTAATCCATTAATTCATATTTCCATTATTATTGTTGTAAAGAGAAATGCAAATTAATATTTATCGGTTTCATAGTTAATTATCGCTATAATCTTGAATGAGTGACGCTATTATAGTAAATTTCAGTTCGTTTTGCACAAACAAAAATTATATTAACTTATTTCTTTCAGGTATCTTCGAGTTTATGGTGGAATTTAATATACTTCATTAAAATAATAAATTAACTTTATGCATTTAATATTTCAATAATGGAAGGAAGGTGTTAATTTTTCTAAAAGAACACAACGAAAGTATAACATATTTTGTTGGCTGCTAGGAGAGAGATCTGCGATGATGAGACGATAGTAGCGATCCTAGTGGTGGGCAACTACCCATGTTTGCATTTTTACTACATATTGAGCTTCGCGACTGTATATAATAGACTGTGATTTATACCCTTTATGACGACTGAATGTAGAAAAAGATATCACAGGTGGCGATGAATTGTGTTTTTATTTGAAAATGAGGAAAGATGGCTGATAATTGCAGTCAGAAACTTATCGAACTTGTACGATGTCAAGGCACATTCACAATGAAAATTAAACATAACCGTAACATAAACACAGAAGTTTGCGCCCAGGCTACCAAATGGGATCATTTACAATGATTCACATAAGCATTGACATAAACATTACCATGAGACGTTAACATAAAAGTTTGCAAACTCCAAACTTTCATGCTTATGCTTACGTGAATTGCAAACAGAACACAATCGTGGAGCGCTGAAGTATACGACAGAATATGAGGAAATGACGTCGTTGTTATGTTTTCATGGTTACCCAATATATTTGCTGTTATGTTTATGTTCCCATCGTGAATGATGGTATGACTTCTTTGTTTTACTGTAACGTTAAGTTAAAGTTTACGTTATGTTTAATTTTCATTGTGAATGATCCTTCACCCATAGGCCTATTTATAGGATACGCGGGATGAAAACTATAAAAACACGAAACTTAAAGAAGAAATCTGGAGACAAATATCAGATTATCTGAAAATAAATAAGGCTAATTTTATTTTGATGAGATTTAATAGTATTAATTAAACATTTGAAATAATGTATCTATATGTCTTAACAGTTTACACAATTTTAATCAGAACATAGCAAAGAATCCTCTATCATATAATGAATGGCAAAAAACTGTGGTCCATTCAACTTGAAATAATGCCTAAATGTATCATCGTTCAAATCGAAACCAGTGTCCAAAACTCGCCCTTATTTTCGTAAGATACAATGTGATTTTCAGGTATTTTTGGCTTTAATTTTAGGCCTACTTTTTCTTTTCATTAACAAAATATGTTCATGTAACTCCATTTCCTCATCATCTGAATACTCAGATTCAACATAGCGTTCGTACATAATTTGTAAAGTACGACAATATACTTACAGGTTATATATTTAAGTACCACAATATACTTACAGGTTATATATTTAAGTATGACAATATACGTAAATACATAACCTATAATATTTCCCCCAACGAGTCATTACTATAATCAGAAAAATGCTTTCCGCATGAAGGCAGTGCATAGATGATTATAGCGAGGTGTGATCTGTGATAGCGAGAACTCGCCAAGTGTGTGGAGGAAGGCTCTTCACCTCTTTCTCGCAACACATTTCTCGCTAGCGAAAACTCTTCAAGTGTGTTACGGGCCTAACTTAGAGGTCATTTCATGACAGACACTTTGCTGTTTGGAGTGGTTCATTGTTGTTGATACATTGCTGTCATTTATTGCCCAGTCTGCTAACATCCACTGCCTTTCACTGCTGTGGTGTAACAGTTAGCATGCCTGACCATGAAACAAGTGGGCCTGGGTTCAAATCGAGGTTGGGACAAGTTGCTTGGTTGCCCGGTTTTCCTTCAACCCATTAAGAGTCAATGCTCGGTAATTTTCAGTGCTGGATATGGGACTCATTTCGCTGACATTATCACATTCAGATGCTAGATAGCCATAGTACGTAATTATAAATCGTCGTAAAATAATCCATTAAAAAAAGATTCATGCCATCTAGCAGTCAACCAACATATTATATTAGGTACAATCAGTAGAGACTGACATCTTGTGAAATTTTACCCGTCTCTTACACTCTCACTTATGCTGGGTTGCAAGAAAACAGAGCAGTAAATTAGTTATTCTATCATTAGATAATGAATCTGTGAAATTAGTGAACAACTATACAATAGACCACTGCTAAAATTATATTTAACAGACTATCAGTTATCATTCCATTATTTATCACATTGATATTTATATGTCAGCCAACTTTACAATTCACAGTTATGGTGGACCTAGGGTTGCCAACTTTTTTTGAAGAAAATACGAACGACTAAGGAACTGACAACATTTCACATAGAAAATTGACAAAAATATTCCGTTTAGTTACTAAAAAGTAACTTTGTTCTACACTTCAGCAGTTAGGCTTAAATTAATAGTACATTATGCAACGAGCCTATAATGGTAGTAATTAAGACGCGAGGATGTTTATGAAACGAGCGCGAGTTTCATAATTTTCATACGACTTTTTATGCTCGACCATATTTCTAACTTAAAATTATTTATAAATATTCATGTTATTGTTATGTGAGTGAGTGCAATAGCCTACCTCATGTATTGTGAGATGTGCGCAGACGCGAAAGTATTGATTTTTTTCCGGGAAACGAATGTCGACAACCTTGATATAATCTAGAGAGTAAGATAAACATTAGTCTTGATATAACCTTGAAATTGAATTCGACATTGAAAAACGATATGACAAATTGAATTTATTTGAATATTAGTTACAATTAACGCTAATTATTACAGTAACAGCACATAACCTTCTGCGACAGTATTGGATTTCCAGCCTCCGTGACATTTCGATAGTTGTCTTTCGATTGCATATCCGAGAATAATCGAAAACCTGAACTTTAATGAATAGGTGTACTTTAATGACATACATTAAAGGACTGCTACCAGGTGTATAATTACTACATTTCGGCATGGTCGAGCATAAAAGTATTTTAAAACAGACTACAGTTTGCACCTCTGATTTGATTAGATGTGTCGTGCTCCTGTTTTAAAGATCTGACCAATTACTGTTCATGAGATGAAACACCCTCTTTGTATGAGCATTACTGTTTGTTATGCTTAGAATAAAACTAGCCAGTTTTTTCAAATTTATAACATTAACATGGTTTGACTTTAAACGGGTGAGCACTAAAATCCATTTCTGGCAAGCATTACCTTCTAAAGAGGCTGCATATTTTAATGCCTGTCTTTAACATCTAGAATAAAAATGTTTATATTATGCAAAAATAAGGGAGAAAAATTCTCGAAGAGAACAATAATATGGGAGCCAGGAGTCTGTTAAAAATGAGGGGCAAATACCGAAGGGTTGGCAACCCTAGGTGGACTTTTACATTTCTGCTTCAGAAATGGATTTGGAACACCTCAAAATCTGTACCTCAGTGGTTGACCATGTTAATATCTTTGAAAAATATTGGAGTGCAAGATTTCGAATGACTTTATTGTCAAATGCCTGGCATTAGAAAACAACAACACATTTCTGCTTCATCATTCCATTAGCCATTTCACTCTGTATTCTAAGTGAGGCAATACTGCATCCAATGCTAAGGCTCAGAACGTTGTTTTGGTATCTAAGGGACTATCTGATGACAGGTCTACTAGAGCCTGGAGATCTGCACCAGCCATGAAACAGGCCAAATTCCTTATTGGAGAACCAAGATCCAACTTAACTAAACAACTCGTAACTCTGGAAACGAGAAGCTTAAAGGCCTGCTCCCACTTAGCAAAATCGAATCGAACAGAATTTCTCTTCATAATGTATTTAAATGGAAGATAACAGAGAGCAGCATGTTGAATCGATCAGAACAGAATTCAGGAGCTAGAATATGTATTCTACTGCTGGAACAGGATTTCTTGTTTCGGGTATGATAGTAAGTTCTCGTGAAGCCAGCGAATAGGGATTATAAAGAATGGACACAACGAATTTTCCTGTGTTTTGTTTCTCTGTGCGCAGCGTTTAGTTCCACTTTCAAGCGCTAGAGGTTAGTGTAATCGAGCACACGCTAAGATAATAATTGAGAATAGAATTGAGACACAGGATCCAAACATCGCCTACCTTATTGCATAATCCAGTAACGCTTTGCTTCAAATAAATTCAAGTTAACAGCTTTTCCTTATTTCTCAGTGACAAACTAGTTGTAATTATAATATTTTATATTTCAGATATAATAAATTATATTATAAAATAATATAATACATTATAAAATTAAGTATCGAATTCGTTTAATATTTGTATATAATATAATAGGCCTATAGGTATATGGTTTTTACTTCTCGTAAGAGTTTTGTTTTTCCATTTTCAGCGCTATCAAATCATATCGTCGTGTGAATGCAAGAACTAGGTAGGCCTAACTCGAAATTTGCGTTTTTTAGTTACCTCTTTTATAGCATAGCAAAAATCGTACAAAATGTAATGCAAGAACTTGGTAACTGATCGAACGATATCAGAGACATCTATCTTCCAATATAACAAATAGGTGAATGAAAACGAGCATATTCCTTAGTGCAATAAATAAGTAAAGAGGCAATGTCACAAAATATGAAAAATCAAGTTACCTAGTTTTTGCATTCACACGACGATATCATTGTTGGGGTCAACGTCTCAACTCTCATTATAAAGGAACTCTAGAGTCTAGACATTACAGTTAATGACGGATTTATTATTTTATGGATCCAATTTATTTTATTTGAGTACATAATGTACCTAGATGTATTAATTATGTGTTATATTTCCGCTGTGTCGACTGCTAGCTGGTGTGATGTCAGCGCCAACTCTAGGGAGAAAGCAGAATCTCACGCTTTAGCTGGCTTGAAGGTTATTGAAATCAGTCCGGCTACATCAAAGGTACCGACGCGAAGTGTCCATTCTTTATAATCCCTATTCACTGATTACACCAGCTGGTGAAGCTTTCGTGAAAAAACAAATGAACCACATCCATTCTTGGCGGTGTTCGTTAGTAGAAGCAGGCGGGAAACACACTGGCTGCATGGGCAACATGGCAAACGAAAACCCCGCGGCGTAACAAAGCAGTGTTATTGTAATGTTTCTACCACATCAGATTTGTTGATCTCACAGTTTAGCCCTTAAAATGGCCGATGCTTTGGAGTGTAGCTATACCACAGTCTACTATATACAGTCGCGAAGCTCAATATGTAGTAAAAATGCAAACATGGGAAGTTGCCCACCACTAGGATCGCTACTATCACCTCATCATCGCAGATCTCTCTCCTAGCAGACGACAAAATATGTTACACTTTCGTTGTCGTGTTCTTTTGGAAAAATTAACACCTTCCTTCCATTATTGAAATATTAAATGCATAAAGTTAATTTATTATTTTAATGAATATATTAAATTCCACCATAAACTCGAAGATAACTGCAAGAAATAAGTTAATATAATTTATGTTTGTGCAAAACGAGCTGAAATTTACTATAATAGCTTCACTCATTCAAGATTATAGCGATAATTAACTATGAAACCAATAAATATTAATTTGCGTTTCCCTTTACAACAATAATAATGGAAATATGAATTAATGGAGTAACTTACGTGTACTGGTACTTTTAGTGTAGGCTTACCTAGTTAACAAAGTGGGATGAGGTTAAGCAATAATAATCACACCAGAATTGGAAATAAAACGTGATCAATAAATTTTGTTGTAACAGACTTTTTCTACGTCTGTAGTAAAGCAACAAATAAAAATAACAACAAAATTAACAGCTATAATTAAAAACATATCCTTTGGCAAAAAAAGTAGGCCTAAGCAATAATAATCCCACCAGAATTGCAAATAAAACGTGATCAATAAATTTCATTAAAACAAACTTAATTTTTCTACGTCTTTAGTAAAATAACACATAAAAATAAGGTGAAACGAGGATTGAGCGGATTCCGACGATTTTGCAATACAAAATGTTCGAATTATAAAGCGAATTTGATGGAATTTTTTGTGGAGATGCATTTTAAAACTTAAGCATTCTATTGGTAATTGTTACAAGTAAAATAACTGTAGAGATATGTGGCAAATTACCTGTGAAATGAAACGTCCAACGTAATGTGAGTGCAAACGTTCTGTTTTCTAGTCAGTGAAACGATTTTAGTCACATGAAACACACGATACGATGTAATGTGAAGAACGCTGAACTGTTATTAATTCAATACGCACTGAAAAACACTCCGCTGGAGCATATATTACTACAATAAACACATAAATTTCACAACTGAACTTTCTTTCGAAGCCCGCCATTATGATACACAATGACGTCCTTCAACTGCCAACGTAAAAAACAAAAAATCACTACTTCACGACAGCCACACTCAATCGCTTGCGTTTTCGATCAAATTCGTGCATGCACCGCTTTCCGGATCAATAAAGTTGAGGCTCTGATTCACAGTCAAATGACGGAAATTGTTAACATCCAGGCCTTCATATCCCTTCCAGCAGTCCGTCATTATTGTGGTTTGAGCGGCGACATGTTTCCGAATAACACCAAGAAAAGTATCTTTGTCCCTCTTATTATTCGGACAAATCTCCAATCGCACTTCCTTCGTCTCACGATCTATCATGCCCAAAACCCGAGAACCCTCCACAATACGACCACCAGCCTAAAATTTCCTACGTCCAATCTTGCATTCATCAATTTCTACTATATGATTCGGCCCTCCAATTCTAGGTTCGTTCTTCTAACGGCGATCCACATTGTCTGAAAGAAAATAACACTTATAGCAAATAAAAGCCTACAAAAACCTAAACTAACCTAACCTAACGCATCATAAAAGTCTAAACTAACCTAACCTATTTCACTAAACTCCAAAACTAACCTAACCTGTCAATAAAACCTAAACTATCCTAACCCAACATTGCACAGTTTCGTATATGCAAAGCATAACAAAAGCCTAAACTAACCTAACCCAACTTCTCAACAAAATCCTAAACAAACCCAACCTAACCTGCCACAGATTTGCCTACACAAAGCATAAAAAAGCTAAAACTATCTAACACATAACAAAAACCTAAAATAACCTAACTTAATCTAAACCCTAAACAAACCTAACCTAACCAAAACCCTAAACTAACTTAACCTAACCAAATTTCTAACCTAACCTAACATAAACAAACCTAACTAAAACCCTAAACTAACCTAACCAAAACCCTAAACTAACCTAACCTAACCAAAACCCTAAACTAACCTAACCTAACCAAAATCGCAACCTAACCTAATCTAAAGAAAACCCTAACCAACCTCACCTAACCTATCCTAAACCCTAAACTAACCTAACCCAACCAAAATCCTAAACTAACCTAACCTAACCAAATTTCTAACCTAACCTAACATAAACCTAACTAAAACCCTAAACTAACCTAACCAAAATCCTAAACTAACCTAACCTAACCAAAACCCTAAACTAACCTAACCTAACCAAAATCGTAACCTAATCTAAACTAACCTAACCTAAAGAAAACCCTAACATAACCTCACCTAACCTATCCTAACCAAAACCCTAAACTAACCTAACCTAACCAAAATCCTAAACTAACCTAACCTAACCTAATCAAAACCCTAAACTAACCTAACCTAACCTAAAACCCTAAACTAACCTAACCTAACCTAACCTAACCAAAGCCCTAAACTAACCTAACCAAAATTCTAACCCAACCTAACCTAACCTAACCAAAATCCAAAACTAACCTAACCTAACCTAACCTAACCTAAACCCTAAACTAACCTAACCTGTCACAGATAATTATGCTTCGTATCATAAAAGTCTAAACTAACCTAACCTGTCACTAAAATCCTAAACTAACCTAACCTGTCACTAAAATCCTAAACTACCCTACCTGTCACTAAATCCTAAACTAACCTAATACGTAACGCATCATAAAAACCTAAGATAACGTAACCTGTCACTAAAATCCTACACTAACCTTATCTAACCTAACCTAACCTAACCAAAACCCTAAACTAACCTAACCTAACCAAAACCCTAAACTAACCTAACCTGTCACAGATAATTATGCAATGCATTATAAAAGTCTAAACTAACCTAATATGTCACTTAAATCCTAAACTAACCTAACCTGTCACTAAAATCCTAAACTAACCTAACCTATCACTAAAATCCTAAACTAACCTAACCTGTCACTAAAATCCTAAACTAACCTAACCTATCACTAAAATCCTAAACTAACCTAACCTGTCACAAATAATTACGTAACGCACCATAAAAACCTAAGCTAACCTAACCTGTCAATAAAATCCTACACTAACCTTATCTATCCTAATATTATTTCAATGTACCGAAGTACATATGATATTTCCATGCAGATATTCTGCGTCATCATACGATACGTTCCATTACTCTTTCATCGTTATCTATCCTAAGCTAACCTGTCAGTAAAATCCTAAACTAACCTAACCTGTCAGTAAAATCCTAAATTAACCCAATCTGCCATAACAGTTCATTTTCTTACCTCTACACACTTCCCTCAAGTATGAAAACCAATCCGTGATCGTTGACTCCGCTACATCTGGTACATTCGTCTCATCGCACTCCCTTATTGTTTGGGAGTACGAAAACTCCCCACAAAGTGGACACTCCATATTTGCGGGAAGCAGACCTTTCTCCCGGCACCACTGTTGCGCTTCATTTTCACTATTAATAATGCTCAGCTTTCTATTATTAATACGATCACCTACTGCAGCCATTTCCACAACTACGAATTCCCGCTCGAACATTAGAAACTAGCGCGAAACATTCGTTATGTTATATCGATAGCTATGAATTTATACATTTTAAATACCCGCGTAACCATCCCGCTGCAATATTGCAAACTAGCGCGGAACGTTCGTAATGCCTCGTAAGTTATGTTGGTATGACATGTAAGATGGCTGGAAGTGCAGGAAGAGAATACGCTCAATCCTCGTTCAACCAAAAATAATAACAAAATTAATAGCTACAATTAAAAATATATCCTCTGAAAAAAAAAAAGTAGACCTAACCTTTATTTCTCTGGAAATTTAGCAGCCTAAGTGACAGAACTTTAACCGGTATCTAACGTCCTTTCGGTTAGACTGAAACATTTCATTGTGAAATTTAAGGATATAATGTATTCTAACAGTCACAAAGAACTTCAAAATTAACAGTTTTGTTTCTGCACAGCATTCTTGTGGAAACCCAGGAACCTTTCTGAATCTTTCGGAAATCGGAAAAAGGATAGCTAACTCTGGCCTCTTTCTCTTACTGTTGCTACAATTTATAGCACTACAAACGTCTCATCCTTGTCCCATATTATTATTCCAATTATTATATTTTAGCCATTAACATTTTCATTACAACCAATAACGAACATTTCACAAGCATCAATGTGAAATACGCAACGAGCTAGCACGCGATAGAAATACTACGATACAGTCCAAAGTCGACCATGGACAGTCTATTGCTTGGAGCGCTTTACCACGAGATTTGCAAAAAACCACCTCAAGCTTCGCGACTGTATATAGTAGACTGTGGCTATACCTAGTTAACATTTCGCGACTAGATACCTGTACCATTTTCCTGTAGCTGTCTACACCAATAGGCTAGTATTTGTTTGTTTTTGTAAACATACGATTTCTGTTCCTGTACATGGTATACTATAATTCGTTTTATCACTGAAGCTGAAGTTTCCTTGCAAAGTTTGAAATGAAAAGAATAAATAAAACTTTAATTTTTATTTTCGAAAGCTGGTAGCTTATTTAGTTTACTAATAAAGTACCGGTATTAACCAAAAATCAAATCTATAGCCTATATTAGAGAATTAATCTCTGGCTGTGCGAAGGGTCAGAAAGTGTTTAATATCCCCTTATTCCCACCCCACCCGAGAACATATCACGCTACCGTACAAAAGAATGGTGATCACTTAACGGTTTCATTTTTGAGGTTATGTTCAAATAAAATCTGGTTAAATCCACATCCTAAAACTTACTGAATCGTGAATCTAGTCTTCTACGCAAAAACTGGTAATGGACAATTACATAATGCAATTATTAACACATCAATATAAGCAATATCGGTACCTCATAATCCAATGCCAAATCTGTATTCTCATCGATATCCACTTTTGCCAGAATCACTTCTCCCTTTTTTTCAGCAATTACAGATTCAAGACGTGGTGTCAGCATTCTACATGGATTGCACCATCTATATAAGAAATGACACAGAAAAACAAAATGTATCAGACAATCTCAAAGTATAATATATAAGCCTATAAAACTAAAAATTACAATAAGTTCAATCGCAAACGCAAAATGTTGTTACACAAACATCGTATATATTTACTTGTCATTAATTAAATAGGCTATGCCTAGAAACATACAGCAAATTTACCAGCGGTCATATAACGCTATTTACACTATTTTAGTGCGCAGACATAAGTTGAAGATTATATACGTACGTAGCAAAAAAGTCGACGATAACAGGCACCTTACTATTCTTCACTCTTTCTTGAAAATCCTTGTGGTCTTGTATTTTGAAAGAATCATGCCTCAATGCACTTGTACCAATGCATCGCACGGAGTTTGTGGCGACAGCTGACTTGCACGTTTCTTTAACGACATTTCTCAGCATCACGCCTTTAAGAATTACGGAAGACTGCATCGCTGTATCTTCTAAATAAATCTGTCTGAACAAATTCTCTCTTTCTTCGCACTCACTACTTTTAAATACGATTCTGCATACAGTAGTTACAAATATAGATCACAGACGACAGGACAAATTTTGATTTGAGCTGACCTTGACCAGCCTTACACATGACAGCCAACTAGACTTCCAACTACAATTCGTTACCAACTTACAAATAAAAAAATTGTGATGTGCTTTCATAATTTTATTATTTGGGTGTTGTGACATCAAAGGTAAAAGGAAATGATCATTATAATCAAATTAATATATTGCTCATCCAAATCAGAAACAGCTCGACAGTCCAAACAATATGAACAAAACATATGATTCTTAGGACGAAATAACATACATGAGGCGCGTCCAGAAAATAAGTTTCTCTGGTGCCGTTTACAGAAAGAAAACACAATTTCATGGAAGTATTTATTGAAACAGATAAGTTACAGCAATTGTTGAGCTATTTTTCAACATATTCTCCACAAGCATTGAGACATTTGTCATACTATGCTCTCAATAGAGAGGTGCAGATAGCTATCACACAATGATTCCGATACCAAGTGGCAGACTTCTACGACACAGAAATACAAAAGTTGATCCCACGGTATGATAAATCTAATTCGTTTTTATTTTTAATGAATCCATAGAAATTGAAATATATTCAAAACTGCTTTTATAAACGCAATTTTTTTCATGTGGGACAACAAATTATTTTATTCCAATGTAGGCCTACAGTATGTTTTTTAGGATCAAATGATTAATTGAATTTACCGTATATTAATTCGAGAAATGTTTCTAATATAAGCAGTAAAATTAGCAGATTTACTATTCTCTTTTTATACATTTATAGTAGCCTACTGTACCATATTCGTTCAAATGTTTTGTGGCAGATCACAATAAAACAAAGTCTACCTAAAGCTGCTCCATTCTCAGAAAATCACATAACATCACTCAGCTGTAATATTGTAATATTGCATCCCACATTAAAACTAAATTGTATGCAGTAATTCTAATATAGTTTTGAAAAAAAAAACATAAACTTAATCCTTTGCTTTTCTGTTCCTCTGTCCGTTTATTTTTCTTTTTCTTTAATGGAGGAGCAAAACAAAAGAAACCCTTTCTGCAACGTAGAACCCAGCCAATGAAATGTAAGTATTGAAATATTGTTACTCATTAAATAAGAATCATAGGTCCTTAACCACTGACCTACGCTTTAATTAACCTAATTACATGCACTGAATAGTACTTGCTTCATATTTATGATTTCTCGTGCAATTTTACATTTTGATTACAATATCGTGCAATTTGTTTGATTTTGCGATATTAGAGAGAATGACAGGATTTTCGAGTCGAAGCTGAATTAGAATTCATTCATAGTTCTCTGCCCAAGGGCAGGTCTTTCACTGCAAACCCAGTATTCTCCAATCTTTCCTATTTTCTTGAATTAGAATATGTATATTTATTTATTTATTTATGTCTTCCCCAACTTGTGAGGTTGCCATATTGTGACAAAGAATAATAATAATCTGTGGCTCTACAGCCCGTGAAGGACCCTGACTGACCAGCCGGCTGCTGGCCTCATGCCCACATGCCGAAGGAGAGGTGTACGATCATCCAACCAGAATGGAGATATCGTGTGGTTAGCACGATGATCCTCCCAGCCGTTATAGCTGGCTTTCGCAACTGGATTTTGCTATTTATCATAGCTCCCCAAGTGCAACACGATGCTGGGTGGGCACCTGTCCCATACACTTGCCGAAATTTTATAAGAAAATTTCTTTCCCCATGAGGATTCGAACCAGCGCGCATTCCGTAATGCAAGTCCTAGGCAGGATGCCTTAGACCACGATGCCACGGTGCGGGACATGACAAAGAATAAATAATGGAAATAAGATTACAATCGAATACAACATAAGAAATAAAGAATTCTACAATATAGTGATCAATATGAAACACTGATGTGGTAAAAGGATAAAGAAACAGGTAGGTGTACTAGAAAGGTAGCTCAGGATGTGGAATAAAGATGATGTTGTATGATGTAAATTGATAGCTTCAATGATTCAATAGCTACCGGTACTTTTTTAATGATGGTAGTTTATATTTGAAAGTGTTTGCAGAAAGAAAGGAGATAATAATAATAACATATAATAGTTTTATCACTGATTAACTTTACAAGTTCTTTACTGTATTAACTAGGCTTAGGCTTAGGACAATGACGGATAACACTTCGAAAATAATCAGCCAGGTCATTTCCTAAAAAGTTAACACAGTAAAGAACTTGTAAAGTTAACCAGTGATTACATAAGTGTTAAAAGTGTACCGGTATATGGAACAACGGCCGAGATGGAACAAAGAAAAATAATTTTATTGTAAATTAACAGACTTATCAACTGTTTTAAACAACCCATTATTCAGTTCAAATTAAGTTAAATATTTGAAAGCTATCAACATTTACAAATGTATCTACAATGATTTTTGTAATACAATACACTCTATGTAAACTGTAAAAGTTGTTTATGTATTGTTGCAATATGACTTCCTAAGTTAAAGTGACATAAACTAAATAAACTGAAAAAAGAAAGGTAAATTTATGGAAAATATTGATGTGATACTATTCAATATAATTGATACAGTGCTACCAGTTCCAGATATTCATTTAGACAGTCATAGTCTGTTTCCAGCACAATTATTATTATTATTTTTTTTGACAAACTGTTGAAACATATTTTAGAAGGTGTCAATCCTTCTTCATGCAGACTAGTTTGGTAAATAACTACCAGTAGGATAAAAAATATCCCTAATATGAATTTCACATGATTATCTTTGATTCAGTGATTAACAATAGACAAACGCAACAATTATTATTTTATTAATATGTCATGGCAATGAAGACAGGACAGTTCGTCACGGATATTTTATTTGGAGTATTGGCATGGACTTAAAGAAACTTCACAAGTTATCACGATCCAGATTAGCTCGTCCATCATCTTCTGGTACCAAAATGAAACAAAGCAAGAAAAAAACGACTTTTAAGACAAAAAGATGTGTTTGCACTCCACCTGGCTATGGGCTGGTTGCATTTCCTAGTGTATGGAATGAATTAAGGGTACATCAACAACTATGCGATGGTGTAGTTCATAGTAATGATGGGAAAACATTCTGTGTACATAGACCAATTTTATCAGCTTCCAGTCCGTATTTTAAAGCTTTGTTTACCAATAGTCTTAAAGGAGGTAAACCTGAAACAAAGGAAGTGAATGTTGATATTCCAGGCCATATTCTTGAACTCATATTAGATTATGCATATACTGGTCGATGTAATATAACTCCACACAATGTGGAACAACTTTTACCCATAGCTGACCAATATGAAGTGCTTGGAGTAGTGCGACAGTGTTGTCAATATTTATTTGAAGAACTTCGACCTGATAATTGTTTGGGAATATTTAAATTTGCAAGACATTATTTTTGCTGTGATCTGGAAGAACGGGGTCGAAGATATATACGTCATAATTTCAAGCAAATCCTTCAACAGAGCTCTGAGTTCAAAGACCTCTCAGCTGAAGAGTTGGAGAGTATCTTGTGTGATGACGAACTAAATGTGCGCAATGAGGAACTAGTGTTTGAAGCAGTTATCAGATGGACTGAAGTTGACATAACAGCAAGAAAACAACACCTCAAAAGTTTAATCCATTGTGTTCGCTATGGTCTGATGAGCTTCAAGTATTTTACTGATGTTGTGATGAACAACAAATTAATTCTTGGAAATTTGGTATAGTGTATTTTTTAGTATTAATAGGAATACATTTGTACAGTTTCTATTCTATAAACTAAATAATCTAATTTATATTTACCAGCAAAATGTTAGCATATAAGCGGAAAACGAACAATTATGCAGACTTCATAATGTATTCAAATGCTGTAAAAAGAACAATTCGAATTTACCAGCAAAAAAAATTTAGAATATACATAAGAAACGGACAGTTCTGTAGCCTTTATAGTCTTTCCAAATTCCGTAAAGTATTGTACATTCAACATTACGTCATTTTTAAAACTTAATATCCCTTTGCTTTCATTAATATGGTAAATACCAAGCATAAATTTTACTAATATTATAGATTTATTAACTTGTCCTACAGAATAATATCTGTAATATTGACAATATTTGAGGAGAAAAATTCGCTCCGGCACCGGGGGTTGAGCATTGCAGTGCATATTTCTGTACAGATTACTGTGCACTTAACTGCGGAATCCCGGCCAAACAAGACACTCAACTGAGTGCACTGCTAATATAATGGCAGTTGACATTGGACATATACGTCAACATATATGCCTAACTTGGAGTCAGGCCACAAAGCGAAACATTGAAGGAGGAAGGTTCGGTCCGATGCTGTGGATTGAATTCGGTGTAGCTCAGTGGTCAGAGCGCTTGGTACGTAGAACCAAGGACCTGGGTTCAATCCCCGGCGCCAGAGCGAATTTTTCTCCTCAAATATTAATAATAAATTTTACTGTTAACATGTCTGAAACTAAATTACATTATGTGTTCAACAAGAGAAGTGACACATAGTCTTACTAAATATGATTTATTTAAATCAATTCGCTATAGTTATTGTGGTTACTGAACTTTCAAACGTTAGTTTAACAAATACAGAAGTTTGTAGACCTTGAGATAAATTTGTACCTTTTATTAGCAATAATAGTTGAAACCAACAACATTAAATTGCATGCTAACATGTATCTGTGTACATTCAATCTACTTCTGAGAAAGTCAAATTTATATTTATGAATCATCATCATAGTGAGTGTTGATTTCAGATTATTTTCCTTATGGAGAAAAAGGAAAAGGGGCACTGTATAGAAATAATAAGATACCGGTACTGGTATAGAATAAGCCTATATTTCTAATACTATTTTTCATTATTATTATTATTATTATTATTATTATTATTATTATTATTATTACTTACTTACTTACTATTGGCTTTTGAGGAACCCGGAGGTTCATTGCCACCCTCACATCAGCCCGCCATTGGTCCCTATCCTGAGCAAGATTAACCTCTTCCCTTACTATATATTTTACCAGTTTTGTGAAAAAAAGTGTCATATTTTTTTATTTTCGTAAAGAGGTAATTTAATATTGCAGAATCACTGTACAACACTAATTTTCTTACATACTTAAAAAATCACTATGAAATAGACAATGGGACTCAAATGAGTTAACTCGGGTTAATAAATTTTGACACATGTTAGCAACCCGAGTTAACTCGGGATAATAAGGGAAGTGGTTAATCTAGTCTCTATCATCATATCCCACCTCCATCAAATCTATTTTAATATTATCCTTCCACCTATGTTTCGGCCTCCTCAAAAGTCTTCTTCCTCTGGCCTCCCAACTAACACTCTATATGCATTTCTGGATTCGCCCATAAGTGCTACATGCCCTGCCCATCTCAAACGTCTGGTTTTAATGTTCCTAATTATGTCAGGTGAAGAATACAATGCGTGCAGTTCTGCGTTGTGTAACTTTCTCCATTCTCCTGTAACTTTATCCCTCTTAGCCCCAAATATTTTCCTAAGAACATTATTCTCAAACACCTTTATTCTTGTTCTTGGAGAAAGTTACACAATGCAGAACTGCATGCATTTTATTCTTCACTTGACATAATTAGAATCATTAAATCCAGATGTTTGAGATGGGCAGGGCATGTAGCACGTATGGGCGAATCCAGAAATGCATATAGAGTGTTAGTTGGGAGGCCAAAGGGAGAAAGACCTTTGGGGAGGCCAAAATGTAGATGGGAGGATAATATTAAAATGGATTTGAGGGAGGTGGGATATGATGATAGAGACTGGATTAATCTTGCTCAGGATAGGGAACGATGGCGGGCTTATGTGAGGGCGGCAATGAACCTCCGGGTTCCTTACAAGCCATTTGTTGTTGTTATAGCACAGTCATTGTAAAAGAATGTTTGTGTTTAATCTAACAAGTTTCATTAATACTCGCTAACTCAAATAAAAAACATGTTTTCTAAATTGAAGACCTCCCTCAAAGAATGTTGTATATCATATCGTCGCCTGAATTCAAGAACTACAGTAGGTAACTTGATTTATCATATTTTGTGACATTACCTATTTCCTTATTTATTGCACTAAGGAATATGTCTCGTTTTCTTTTACCTATTTGTTATATTGGAAAATAGATGTTGCTGGTATCGTTCGATCAGTTACCTAGATCCTGGATTACATTTTGTGCGATTTTTGCTATGCTATAAAAGAGGTAACTAAAAAACGCAAATTTCGAGTTAGCTAGTTCTTGCATTCAGGTGACGATATGCAAAAGCCGTTGATATACAACGTTCTTTGAGGGAGGTCTTCAATTATTAAAACTTATCATTGCATAGTTTGTGCCAAATCAGTTAAAATATAGATATTTTGATTGTGTAGGAACTGCAAGACAGTCTTTATCCTGCATCTTTATTTCTTGCTGAATTGGACTCCAGGCCAGGATCTGAACTAGACCTAAATGATCCCCTTGCCCGTCCACGAATTCCCTATGAAATTTTATTTGCTGTTGGTGGATGGAGTGCTGGTAGCCCAACAAGTTTTGTTGAAACATATGACACCAGGTAGGTGAAGCTTTCGAGTAATAAACATGAAATTGTGTAAGATTTTTTAAAATTTTGACTGATTGCAAATCACAACTTTTTCTTTCTTTCTTTCTTTCCTTCCTTTCTTTCCTCTTCCTTCATTTATTTCTTTCTTTCTCTCTTTTAATAAGTCTGAATCAGGGTTTAAGCTAGAAAATAAATCATTATCGCAAAATGCACAAACGTAAAATTATATTTGTGCAAATTGCGAGAATCTTGTGCAATACTATAAATAATTGTACAAAAAGATAAAATTAATAAAGTACCGGTATGCAGAAACAAAAAGTTATGTAATTTGTTTCTTGGAGTTTTATTACTTTCAATCCATCTTATCACACTCTAGAAATACAGTAGCGTGCAAATTAATCCGAACAACGTAATTACTTATGCAAAAACACTCAAACGGGATAAAAAAAAAAGGATCTAACACATACCTCAGTAATCTATGCGGCCTCCCTTGTTCCTAATAACAGCTCTGAGACGATTTGGCATGGATTCAACTAATTTCCCACAAATATTCTTCATTTCTTCATCGCGAAACCATACACCAATGAGGGCAGAAATCATCTTCTCCTTTGTAGAACAATCCATTTTTTGCATTCTTCTTTTGCAAATTAACCACAAGTTCTCAATGGGGTTGATGTCGGGTGAGTTGCCTGGCCAGGGGAGTACCTGAATATTCTTCTTGTTGAAGAATTCTGTAGTTTTCTGAGACGTATGGCATGGTGCCAGGTCTTGTTGGAACACACCTCTGCCATCCGGAAATGATTTTTGCAGCTGGGGTACGATTCTGGTTTCCAATAAGTGAATATATTTGTCAGAATTCATCATTCCCTTGATAGGTATTAATGCTCCAGGCCCTTCATGTGTAAAACAACCCCAAAACATTACTTTAGGGGGGTATTTGGGTGCTTGTTGGAGATGAGCTGCTGTTACTTTTTCGGATCCTTTCCGTACGTAAGAAACACAGTGGCCGTGGACCTCGAAATGAGACTCATCGGAAAAAAGTACATTCTTCCAGTCATTCACTGTCCAGTGTTGATGTAATTTTGCCCACATTAAGCGTTTTCTGCACATAACAGGGGTTAGCAGTTGCTTCTTAATAGGCTTACGAGCCCTTAGTCCAGCTTCCAAAAGCCTACATCGCACTGTTGTGCACGTGAATATTCGCCCCAGTGGTAGCCATTAACTCGCGGGTTAAGTCGACAGCAGTTAGTCTAGGATTTAATTTACTTTTCCTGACAAACGACCATCTGCAGGTGAAGTCTTCCTTTTCCGGCCACAGTTTCCTTTTTCTGGGGTGTGATGGATCCAGTCTCCCTGTATCGTTTTATGATCGAATTAACAGTAGCCAAACCGATGTGACATTCTGCAGCAATTTGCCTCTGTGTCATAGAAGAATGCTCTGCTAATGTTATAATTTTAGACCGTTTTCATGGAGTTGTATCCATTTGTGAAGACGACAGAATGTACACAGGATTGCAGTATTAAGTCTTCAACACAACTGAAATGCTTATAAGTACAAAACGACAGGCAAAATGTCACATACTGTATTATAAAAAAAAATAATAACGACAGACCTTCAACAATGGAATTACACGTACTACCGATGTCAATTAAAGCGGTATGAGCAGCTGTGAGGCCAACAATGATAGAAAAAATGTAAAAATATGTCGTGTTCGGATTAATTTGCACGCTACTGTACTTATGTAAGTAAATCATTAGATGTAGGCATGTTTGGAATCAATTACTGCTGAATTTACATCACATTAAAAAACGTTATTTTATGGGGACTCTAAACATTGGAATTCTTTACTAGTAGGCCCTTCAAGATTTATTGTTAGCAGATGATAACTCTTTTTACTGAAAGGCGGTTTCTGATTCCAGTTTTTACAAGATTCATGTAACTAAATTGTCGCTCAGAATTTACAGTACCAGTATGCGATGGAATTATATAAATCTATTAAAAGAAATTGTTCACTTAACTTACATGAATTTCACCAACTCTTTGAAATCAATTCCTGAACATCTATTGCTCAATACCTTTTTGAACATTGCCCATGCCATTAGCATTTCATTTAAACTCAGATTAGTTCAAGTTCAAACACATAGTCTGATTTCATTTTCTACATTACCATCTTCGTTTCTGAATTCCAATGTGGTTGTCGCATTTTTGCACATTTACATTCAAAGTCTCAGGAATCTTCTGTGCCACACCAATAAATTTAAAAATGCAGTTATATTGTCAGACTCCAAAGCAGCTATTCTATCAATAGTCTCTAGACACACACCTTCATCTCAAATAGCAGAAGTAAATAAAATGCTCTCTCAACTAATAACACTCAATAACAGAATTGTATTCCAATGGATACCATCCCATTGTGGAATCCTGGGAAACGAGAATGCGGATGCTTTAGCAAAGAAGGGCAGCACTGCTACTTATAGACTTGTTACTAAATCTACGTATTACTCTGTGAAAAGATTTATTAAATCTACATACTTAGACTTCAACAAACAAAATTTGATAACACAATCTCAAAGGAAAAAATGGAACTCTCTGCATCATAATCCATAGTTGATTCCCGATTTACCACGAAAATCTTCTGTAGCTGCATTTAGATTGGCAACAGGCCATGACTGTTTGGCCAAGCATCTGCATAGAATTGAGGACCGTTTTTGCAAAACTTGCTAACTGCAAAATTTGCAAAATTGAGATTTTGATGGATTCGTTAACATAAGGCAGGCCTCTACATGATGTTCAAAGTGTCTTAGTAAAATTGGGTTATTTCTCTTCATTGTAGTGTGTCAAAGTGTGATCGTTTTTTCAAAACTTTCTTTCTGCTATAAGTGAGACATACAGCAAAACTTGCTTACTATAGTGTTTTGTCTCTCCTGTAAAATTTAATTTTTTCAGTTAGCAAGTTCTGCAAAAATAGTCCTCAATTGGAATATATATACTATACTATACTATACTATACTATACTATACTGTACTGTACTATACTATACTATACTATACTATACTGTACTATACTACTATACTATACTATACTGTACTATACTATACTATACTATACTATACTATACTATACTATACTATACTATACTGTACTGTACTGTACTATACTATACTATACTATACTATACTATACTTTACTATACTACTATACTGTACTATACTATACTATACTATACTATACTATACTATACTATACTATACTATACTATACTGTACTGTACTATACTATACTATACTATACTATACTGTACTATACTACTATACTATACTATACTGTACTATACTATACTATACTATACTATACTATACTATACTATACTATACTATACTATACTGTACTATACTATACTATACTATACTATACTATACTATACTATACTATACTGTACTATACTATACTATACTATACTATACTATACTATACTATACTATACTATACTATCAGTCTCCTAACTGTCCATTGTGCAACTCAAATCAAGAAATGAATTCAGAACATCTCAAAATCTGTGCGTCAGTGGCTAACCATGACAATATCTTTGAAAAATATTGGAGTGCAAGAGGTCAAATAACTTTATTGTCAAATGCCTGGCATTAGAAAACAACAACAACATTCAAAGTCTGTTGCATTTTTAGAAATCAGGTAGCAAATGCGAGAAATGCGACTGTAGCTTAAACCCTGGTCTGAACTATACATTTGTACAAGAAAATGAACTATAAAAAGCAAAGGAACTGAACTGTTACAAAATGTTTAAATTGTATACCAAAGTATGCATGTTTTACTGTGACACTTTTTTTCTGTATTTATCTATCTGCTGTGAAAATATTACAATGTGCGCAGTTTGAGGGGATTGTGTGACAAGAACGCATTAACAGTCTCCTTGTGAATATGGCGAGAAATATGAAATTAAGTTATGTCTCATGATTATAGGGCAGATAGATGGTTCCTGTCCATGAACACTGACATCACACCACGTGCATACCATGGCCTATGTACAATTGATAATCTCATATACATGATTGGAGGTTTCGATGGCAATGAACACTTTAATACAGTTCGCTGCTACAATCCAGTAACTCGAGAATGGAAGGAACGTGCTTGCATGTACCATGCTCGATGCTATGTCAGCGTTTGCAGTCTAGGTCAGTATATCTTTTTCCAACTTGAATCTTGTATACACTACTTTTAACACTTAAATACAAATGATTGATTAAATGGCAGACTAACTAGTGTTAATTATATAAGCACGTGTGGCTTACAGCTGTTTTGGTGTATACTGTACACCATCATCAGAGCCTATTAGATCCTGGCGTCATCTAGATATTGCTGCCTGTAGGGGTGTGTTTGCATGTTGAAAAGTGGAGTCAAATAATGAGTGTGTTCTGAAATTGATCTGTACAGTATGTTGAGAATTTGATTAGGGCGTGTTTTAGTCTGTCTGTATATTTCGTATTGTTCTAGTGTGTTGAGTTTTTGGTTTTTGGGTTGTATATGTAGGATTTGCATGTCTGTATTTATGTTATTGTATGTATGGTTAGCATTAGTTATGTGTTCGGCATATTATGTAGATGTATTGTGTCCGCTGGTTATTGCTTTAATGTGTTCTTTGTATCGAGTTTGGAATGATCTGCCTGTCTGTCCACTGTAGAACTTGTCGCAACTATTGCATGTGAGTTTGTATACGCCTGTGTGGTTGTATTTATTTGTTTGTGTTGTTTATGTGTTGAGATGTCTTTGTAGTGTGTTTTCTGTTCTGTATGCTATGTTGTATTTCTGCTTTCTGAATGAAAATGCGATCTTATGTGTGCTTTTGTTTTCGTATGTTAGTGTGATGTATTTCTTGTGTTTTGTGTGTTTCTTAAGTTTTTGTTTTGTCTTCCTTATGATGTTGTCTATTATGTTTGGATTGTAACTATTTTCTTGTGCTATGTATTTGATTGTGTTCACTTCTTCATTGTAGTGTTGTTGGCTCATGGGTATGTTGAGTAGTCTGTGTACCATTGTCCTGAATGCAGCATGTTTGTGTTGTATGGGGTGGTTGGATGTGTTGTGCATGTGTGTGGTGGTGGTGGTTGGTTTTCTGTATATTTTGAAAGTGTGTTTGTTGTCAACTTTTGTTATGGTGATGTCTAGGAAATTTATGGAGTTGTTGTTTTCAAGTTCCAGTGTGTATTGAAGTTTTGGGTGTATCTTTTTCCCAGAATAACTTTATGATGTCTTTACTGTGTTAACTTTTGCAATTTACCTGGCTGACTAGTTTCGAAGTAGTATCCTTCATTATCCGAAGCCTAGTGAAAATCCTGCACTGTCTTCTGGTTTCCTGTTGTGGTGAGGTGTGTTTATGATTGTGTCGAAAAGGGTGTGTGTTTTGAAATTCAGTTGAGTGTTCAGGATTTGATGTGGGTGTGTTTTTGTGTGTTTATAAATTTCATATTGTTTTATACTAAAAGCCAGGTTATGAACTGACTAAACAGGAAGTAGTTGGCAGGGCGAGAGAAAAGTGCAGGTTAGAGAGGTAGCCTCTGCAGCGATGACACGTTGAGTGTAGGGGGTTGGAGGGGGAAAGGAGTACGGAGCTTTTCGTTGGACCTCACGTGAAAATGTCGTCTGGTAACGAAACTCTGGCAACGGAATTACGGAGACAATGTAGCCAAACTTCCCAGTTCATTTGCAATACCACGTGCATTACGAGTCGCATTTCGTACCAGCGTCATTAGCTCGTGCTTTCTTAAAAACAGTAGTTTTAATTACTAATATTGTTGATAGTGTTATCGAGAACTATATACAGTAATTATTTTAAACATATCGATGACAAACGCTGAACACGCTTTGAATCTCGCGCCACTATGTGGCAACAGAGCTTATAAGGAGAGCAATAGAACATTGCTTCTGGTTTAGTCGGTTCATAACCTGGCTTTTAGTATAGGGTGTCAAGTTTCTGGTTTTTTGGCTGGATGTGTAGTATTTTCATGTCAGTGTCTATGTTGCTGTAGTTGTGATTGGAGTTTGTAGTGTGGTTTGGTTATGGCTGTGATATGTCCCTTGTAACGTGTTTGAAATGATTTTCCAGTCTGTCAAATGAAGTCTTTTTATATGTATATTTGACATGTAAAAAGTATAAACATTATGTATATTCTTTATTATTATTGTTGTTTAATTTGATACCATATACTACCTGTAAACCTAAGGAACTGTATTCTAATACAGTTAAAAATTAAGAATTTTCCAACGAACATGTATAACAGCAGCATTCAATCAGTTCTATCCACTGAACACTTCATAGCAGGTGACTAAAAAGTATCTAACACTGCTTGTAACTTTCCTATTTTTAATTTTATGAAGAAAGTCTATAAACAAAAGTTATAGGGGGCGAAAAAAGGAATATTTTGAACATTGAGGCAATTTTTACATAATGTTTATAAAGCGTAAAAGATATTATTTTGAATGTTTTGAGATTTGAAGAATACAAAAAAGGAAAATTAAATGTATGATGCCATTTAAAAAACTCCTTCGCGCACACTTTTTAAAATGGAAAACATCGTTATTTAAAATATCTTCAAAATATTTCTTTTTCATTCCCTATAATTTCTGTGTAAAGAGTTTCTTCATAGAATTAAAAATAGAAAAGCAACATTTTCCTCCTATTTCACTCTGTATGTAGCTACTATATATAAATTCTAAATTATAGACATCAGCTCAAAGAATTTGAGTGGCCACAAGGGTCCTGAATACAATAAACATGTACAATATAATGTGATGTGATACTTACTTACTGGCTTTTAAGGAACCAGAAGGTTCATTGCCGCCATTGGTCCCTATCCTGAGCAAGATTAATCCAGTCTCTACCATCATATCCCACCTCCCTCAAATCTATTTTAATATTATCCTCCCACCTAAGTTTCGGCCTCCTCAAAAGTCTTTTTCCTCTGCCCTCCCAACTAACACTCTATATGCATTTCTGAATTCGCCCATAAGTGCTACATGCCCTGCCCATCTCAAACGTCTGGATTTAATGTTCCTAATTATGTCAGGTGAAGAATACAATGCGTGCAGTTCTGCGTTGTGTAACTTTCTCCATTCTCCTGTAACTTCATCCCTCTTAGCCCCAAATATTTTCCTAAGAACCTTATTCTCAAACACCTTTAATCTCTGTTCCTCTCTCAAAGTGAGAGTCCAAGTTTCACAACCATACAGAACAACCGGTAATATAACTGTTTTATAAATTCTAACTTTCGGATTTTTTGACAGCAGATTAGAAGACAAAAGCTTCTCAACCGAATAATAACAGGCATTTCCCATATTTATTCTGTGTTTAATTTCCTCCCGAGTGTCATTTATATTTGTTAATGTGATGTGATACATTAGAGAAAAAAGAAAGTTAATTGTTTAAGGCAAATATAAGTGGATTAATTGAAATAGAGATGATGATGTAGTATTTGAAGAGAATCCTTTATAATAGTTATAAGGACAGACATTACATAATCAAAAGGAATGTGAAGTTCCTTAAGATAATATACAAAAGGAAGAAAGGGTTGAATATGTAGTTCTCTATATTAGACTGTATGGATGCTATTCATAGACATTTCGCAGCACGCACTACGAGTGTACTAAGCTAGCCCCGGCAATCCACTGGTTACTTGTACAGAATTCAAATCATATCCTATCGCTAACACTGGTTTATGAATACGAAAATCGCTGATCATCCACCGGAACCCCGCGCTAAAAATGTCTATGAATACGGCCCTATATTTCATAATCTTCCCTTAGATACAGGTTGCCTATAAGATAAACAATATTATACATACCAATACGTAGTTACAATATTTTGAAATTTGGATGAAAATGCAAAAAATATGTGTGCAAAAGAGGGAGATATAAAACATCAATTTTCAAAGAAATATCATTGTTATACAAGGGGTGGAATATTTAAAAAATATGCTCTGCAAAAGAGTGAGAAAGAAGAAAGGAAAAAAATCAAAAGTTCAGTGACTGCCATTGTTATGATGAGAAGTTAAAGTGTTTCATTCATTCTTAATAGTGAAAACTTGATCAAATATTATCATCTATTACTGTATAAGAAAATGGACAATTTAATACATCTTTATCGTAAAAAGAGACATTGGCTGTAACATTACTTTTTTTTTTAGAATTAGACACACGCTGCATTCCGAAATTTTCTTGCAATAACATTTACTTTGTGAGTAAAGTATTTCCTTGCATTTAGGGGACAAGATCTATGCTCTTGGTGGTTATAATGGAAGATCTAGAATGAGTTCAGCTGAAAGGTATAGTCCACACAATAATCAATGGGAAATGATTCCATCAATGCATCGTCAACGATCCGATGCCAGTGCTGCTGCTCTTCAAAACAAAGTAATCCTAAAAAAAGTATTTATTCATTGACAAAAAATGTAACATTTCTATTAATTTCTTAGTTGCTACCTTCCTTAACAAATATTATTTTTTTATTAATTTTACACGGAAGGTTTTTACTTTATAAGTGATATTCAACTTGTATTTGGGAGATGGTCTGTAATGTCTGGTGACTATTAGGGACTTAGCTGCATCATATTTTCGATATCTCCGGCAGTGAAAAGCCTCCAGTGAGGTTTGCAATTTATTATAGTCCTACCTCCTGTAGATCTTATACATAATCTCTAAGGGGACACTCAACTATATTTTGGAACTTTTTTTCTAGTTGACCGATCTTTTTCAAATTTGGAGAAAAAGTTTAATATACACATGGAAAGTAACATGCAAAATCTCTGCTTATTAGATCCAATACTTTTCAAAATAAAAAATATTTCAATTTTTAATCAATCATTAATTGAAATATCACTTTTAATTATCATTTTTCATTTTTTGGCTTTGTGCATTTGACTGTGACTTCTCAATGAATAGGGGAAGAATTCTGCGTATTGATTTAACTTAGTTCTGCCACGTAAATTAGTGTAGAAATTTAATTTTTCATTTCTATGACCCTTTTTCTCCAATTTTTAAATTGAGTGTCCCCTTAATGGGGGATGTCATTGAAAATACAACTTTTTATTTAAAAAATCATTATAACCGTAGTTTTTAAGATAAAGGCATGAAATTTTGTGTGCATAGACAAAGAACTGTATTCAAAGGAAAAAATATAATGGAATATCTAAATGTAAGACATGTGCATAAATATACTGTAAACATTTAACAATTATGCCCTTTTTGTATGAAAGCCATACCATGAATCCTAATTATGAAATTCATTTGAAAGTTTTACTTCATAAAGCTAACGCTGCTATAAGATTACTGAACTATAATAAATATAATATGCATATTAGTTTTTTATTTGTAAAATTTTGAACTTAGTATAGTATAATTCCTTGTATCCAGCAACTGTGGGACAATGCCAGTGCCGGATAACTGATTTTGCCGGATAATTGGAAAATACGTTTATAGGTTATGTAAAGACATACTGTACTGCACAAACATTTTTTTTTCATGTTAAAATTTAGTAATTTTCATATAGATATTTAAAAATAAAGTTTTTAAATACGTACAATGTTTATTTTTAGTACTGAATAGGTAATGTACATTCATCAGTTCATAATTAATAGCGTAAAAAATTCTAAACTTTTCGTAACCTTATGATAATTCTTAATAGCGGCCATGTGACATGAAGAGCAGTGTAGCCAACATCGCAACTATGAAGATGAAGTAGCACTCGACAATTTGAACCTCTTTAACGTATCTCTAATGCTTTCTTGCTTATATATAGGCCTACTATCTATCACTAGAATGAAACTTTTACACATTGTAGGAACAGAAAATTTCACACTTTACTATTTAGACTCGTCCAACACCCCTTCGAAACAGGCGAGTTTAAATGGTAAATTTAAAGCTATCGTCTCTGTGCATTGTTTGCAAGGCCCAAGTGACAGCTTACCAATGCTACACGATCTAGTCGAGGGATATAACGTGTTTTTTTGTGTATGTTTTTACGCGTGAACAATGTAAAGAGTAAACAATATGTGGCATGTGCAATCCACGAAAACCACTCACATATTCGTCCGACTCTTCCCTTTCGCATGAATGACTTTTTTTTTTGGTCTAGTCAAAAGTGCCGTTGTTTTAGTATTGCCGGTTATTTGGGTGCCGGATATGAGGGATTTTACTGTATTGCAAAAATAATAAATTTTTTCTTCATAATACCCTATAAGTAAAAATATAAGTGTGAACAATAGATACCCACCAGAAGAATGGTTACACATCTACACAGATGGGTCTACTATCGATAACAACTCAGGATCAGGAATTACGTGTGCGTCATTCTCATTTTATCAACCAGCAGGACATCATACAACAAATTTTGATGCGGAAATAATGGCCATTCATATCTCACTCCAACACCTACTATACAGAATAGATAAATTTCAAAATGCTGTCATTCTCTCTGATTCTAAAGCAGCATTATATGCAATAAATTCATATAAAATGATGTCAATCCAAATTAAAGAATGTCACAAAATGATCCAACAACTTCAAAAACTACAGAAAAGAATTCAATTGCAATGGATACCTGCACATTGCGGAATTGCTGGAAATGAAACTGCTGACTTTCTTGCCAAAAAAGGATCCAATTTAATTCAGAATACAAATACAAGCCTACCTTTTACATCCATCAAAAGACTAATTAAAAATAAATATAAGCAAAACCAAGCATTATGTACCAAAGCTATAGATAAAAAAAATTGAGCATTTTAATAAAAAAAACAGAAATCATTCCAGAAATCCCACGTAAATCTGCAGTAGCAAAATTCAGACTGCTTACAGAACACGATTATTTGGCCAAACACTTGAATAAAATGGGAATTTACACAAATCCAAATTGCCCTCTATGCAACAAAGAAGAAGAAATGACTGAAGATCATCTACAAACCTGTGAAGTTCTACCTGATGGATCCACCACAGAGAAATATTGGAGAGCAAGAACGCTAATGGCTTCGTTGCCAAAGCCCGGCATTAGATAACAGCAACAACAACAACATAAAAACGTAAGTAATGAATTATTATCATTGTAGTTCAAAATGTCCAGCAATATGTAATAAACAACTCCTAAAAAATCATACCACTAGAATTTGTAGTTTTTGAAAAAAGGCTTTAGATCCTGCACAAAATGTACAATTGAGAGAAATGCACTGAAACGCCAAACAAAGGGGCATGGTGGCAGGTGCAGTGCTTAACATTTAAACGTTTTTAATATACTTCCAGGCCTTCTACAAATATAACATTTATACACAATGTAAGTTACACTATGTAGATTACGAAAAACATATTTCCAAAAAATCGATTTTTGACACCAAATTCGTGACATCCCCCCTTAAGATTATTACGTAGTGCATTGAAGACAGTAATACATGAATAGTGAACTCTCTTTTATAACAACTGAGACTAACACAGGGTAGATGAAGATGTGATTTGTGACTTGTATTAAAATTACAAATGTTTTGATTAGTACGAAATGTCTCAGCCAGTCTTAAAGTAGAAGAATATGAAATTAAAAATGAAATTTACTGTGATTATGAAATCATTATAAAGCAGTGTGAATATCCATACCTTTATTTTAACAGATCTATATTGTGGGTGGCTTTAATGGACAAGAAGTCCTTCGCTCTGCAGAAGTTTTTGATCCTGCCACAAGTCAGTGGACATACATTCATTCAATGATAAGTGCACGATCTGGAGTAAATCTCGTGGCTTATAGAAACTGTCTCTATGCACTTGGAGGATTCAATGGTTTCGCCCGTCTTAATTCAGGTAATCTATACTAATAATAAATCTGTAGCCGAAATTTTTCTGGTAATTTTCGATTTTCCAAAAATAATTGGTCCTAACATATATAATTAACCACCCTGAAACCAAAAATCGCTTTTTTGAAATTTTTGTTTGTATGTCTGTCTGTCTGTCTGTATGTTTGTTACCTTTTCACGTGATAATGGCTGAACGGATTTTGATGAAAATTGGAATATAAATTAAGTTCGTCGTAACTTAGATTTTAGGCTATATGGCATTCAAAATACATTTAAAAGGGGGGTTATAAGGGGGCCTGAATTAAATAAATCGAAATATCTCGCTTATTATTGATTTTTATGAAAAATGTTACATAATAAAAATTGCTTTAAAAATCATTTCCGATAAGTTTTATTCTTTGAAAAATTTTGATAGGACTGATATTTAATGAGATAAATGAGTTTTAAAATTAAAATAACTGCCATCTAAGGCCGTGTAATGAATTAAAAAACAAATGACTTCGTCTATAAGGGGCCTTGGACAGCAACAATCGAAAGCTATGAAAGATAGCCTACAGATAATGTTTCTGCGTTTCTATGAAGTAATATCAGAAGCTTAATTAACCGATTTGTATAATTAATTATTAATTCACCATTGGAAAGTGTAGTTTCTCTAGATGGACATAATGCTATAATGTTATCACAGTAACTCCTGAGTGAATCGAGGACAGGTAAGATTAAAATAGATTCTTATGCACAGAAAACTTGATAGGCTATTCTGTATATTCGTTTCCTGTATTTCCTAAACTAATTTTTATGACCAAATGAGTGGTCTCTGGATCAAAATGATCGCATTTTAATTTTTTAATTAAATTTAAATTAAGTAACATAATAAACGATTTATCCTTCTATCAAACACGAATGTTCCCTGGATCAAATGTCCTATTTCAATTATATAATTACTTTATATTTATTTCTAACGGGTGCAGCGGAGCGCACGGGTACGGCTAGTGTTCATATAATTACTTAAGAGTAAAAAAAAATAGCATGTAACAACTATTCGATTATCTTACAGGTTGGTAACATTGAACTGAATTAAAATATGAATTAGGAAATACTTGCAGTTTAACAGCTATCATGCTTCTCCTTTCATAAATATACTCGTAGTCATAGAATAATATAAGAATATAACTTGATGTAAATTAAAAAGTCACTAATTTGCATACTGTAATTGTAATTATGAATTTATATCATCAGGAGAACGCTATGACCCATCCCGTTCTACAGACTGGCAAGAAGTCACAGAAATGTTCACCCCACGCAGCAACTTTGCAACTGCTGTTTTGGATGATATGATATTTGTGATAGGAGGCTTCAATGGTAATGTATTTAAAATATTCTGTTCAGTTCTTACTTTGTAAACTAGACTACAGGCAAAATAATTTGTAAGCAGACATTATGTTTTATAAGGTAATACGCATTTATGATTTTTGCTTGGTTAGCGTTTATTAGTTTCATTTTGGAGATGCCGATAAGCTCACTGTATTATAATATCAATTTTTGTTTTCCACCTGTGCTTATCTTAATATTTGGATTTATATTAACGTTTTCGACACTCGGTGTGTGTCATCTTCAGATATGGGGTCTATGTCATTGTGTGTTGTGAAGACCTAGCTTCTTAATTATGTTGTGGGTTGTTCACTTTTGTATGACCTTTCATGATTTCTTAATTTAGCTAAAATTACTATAAGCAGTATGTGGTTGGTTGTTATGATTCTGTTAAATTCTATCTTTTGAAAACCCATATAGATCATATGATCACCAGGAACCGTACTTTGTCCCACGAGACTATAAAGTTAAGTATCACTGGACGCCACACTTGCCTCTAACAAGCGAAGAACCTGACTGACTGCACACACGACTCTTGTTTGGCTGAACAAAACATGGACCAGTTTAACAATTATTTATAATTTAAATTATTTACACTATATACACTAGAATTCGCTATTTTTACTATTTACACTATAATATAGAATGTAGACCTACAGCACATTGATCACAAATTACACTATTAAGCTTATGTATAGTCCGGGTCAGTTTACTTCATACCCTAAGGGTGAAACCTAACCATTTTTCCCCCATTACTACATATGCTAGTGGATTATGGTGATTTTCTAGTTTGCAAGTTGAATTTTCTTTTGCCAACTTCGTTTCGAATTTCGATACTGACAAATACTACAAACGGTAGTGATTTTGTAACTGGTATGTTGATAACTGAGACAAGTATCGATAATATATGTCGGTACTGGAATTCTATGAAATTAAAATTGTACTAGATTTCTGAGCCGGTTACTGGAAGCTAGAGAAATCTGAACATAGTGATAATTAATTAATATCAGTATTAATATTAATACATAATAGTTATTTTATGTGTTGCGTTGTGGTTATAATTCAAGACCATAGTCAGGTAAGTTTTCGGACTTAGTACTAATAATTTCATGTGGTCAAACAAAATACATTTTTAGGTTAGGTCTCGTGAGTCAATTGTTTAGTCAAACCAATGAATTTCGTATTACTAGACAAAATACTTGATATGTTGATCCCTTTCTCGTATAGTTTGCCTACGAAAATATGTTACAAATTATCGAATTATTTAGAATAACCTTCCAACATAAAGTATGGTAAGTAATAAGTCATTTAGTACGTAGGATCGTGTGATATCTGGTAACAGTTGGCAACACTGACTAGACGGCAATATTTACTGTTTAGGAACTGTACTTATGTGACCCTCACTATGCAGTGTTGTGTAATGTAATGCAAGGTATTTTACTTAATAATAGGCTACTATAGCCGACTTATTTTGTAAATAAGTGTAAATATGTTTGAGCAATGTAAGCCTTCATTATTTATGATAATGTAAATAGTAAAAATAACATATTCTAGTGTACATAGTGTAAAAGGGCTGTCAGATATTGACTATTTTCAAAAGATGATTGTCAAAAAGACTGTTTTTCGTCTCTAGACTATGATCTTCCTTCAAATATTACTTTTGTAGAATATACTTTTTATTTTTAATATACCAATTTTTCTTCATTAGGCCTATGTTAATCATTTCTTTGGTCCAAATTACTGTACCTTATTTAACACTAAATTCTAATAACTTATTGTTTAACTTTTAGAATTACATGTAACTAAACACAAACATTTTGCTTGTGTTATCTAGATATCACAAGAAAATTTTATTGGAGGGATTTCAATGCTAAAGTAGAACGAGAGGATATGTTAAAATAACTATTGGAAAAGAGAGCCTACACGTAACTAGTAATTTAATGGTAATGAAGTTAGGTTAGTCAACTTTTCCACATCAAAGAATTTAACTGTCAACATTTCCCCATAAGGATATACATAAATATACTTGGACTTCTCCAGATGGATTGACACACAACCAAGTAGATCACATCTTGATAGATCAATGAAGACATACTAGTATAGTAGACATTCCAAACTTCAGGGGGGCAGACTGTAATTCTGATCATTATTTGGTAAGTGGAGAATTAAGAGAAAGACTATCAGTAGCCAAGCGAGTAGAGCAACAAGTTAATATTACGAAATTCAATATTCCGAAATTAAAAGACGAGGAAACTAAGCAACATTATCAGGTCGAAATTTCAAATAGGTTTGCCACTTTAGGAAGTTCCAACGAAGTTGGGGAGGAGTTACATGTTAATACTGTGTGGGGAAAATATGAGATAATATCAAAATTGCAGCTGAGCAGAGCATAGGTTATTATGAAACTAAGAAAAAGAACCGTAGTTTGATAAAGATTGTTCCATGCAAAATTAAAATTCTTACAGGATCCAGTTGAGGCGAATAGAGATAATTACTCCAATGAAAGACAAGAAGCAAGTTGTATACTTAGGAGTTACTTGAAGGAAAAACTGAATGAGGTAGAAAAAAATAGTAAGAATAAAAACATTAGAGATTTATATATGGGCATAAAGGAATTTAAGAAAAAATATTAAGCAAGGATAAACGTGATTAAGGATGAAAATAGTGATTTGCTTGCAGACTCTCATTCAATCCTGAACAGATGGAAAAACTATGCAACTACTAAATATACATAGGGCAAATAGAAATATGTGTATGTGTGTCCTAGTTTGCTTGCGTCTGTGTGATAATAGTACATTATGCAACGAGCCAATAATGGTAGTAATTAAGACGCGAGTATGTTTGTTTATGAAATGAGCACAAGCGAGTTTCATAATTTTCATACGAGCATCTTAATTACCATTATAGGCAAGTTTCGTACGACTTTTTATGCTCGACCATATTTATAACTTGAAATTAACATGAACATTAGGCTTGATATAACCTGGAAATTGATTTAGAATTGAAAAACGAGATGACAAATTGAATTTATTTGAATATTATTTACAATTAACGCTAATTATTATAGTAACAGAACATAACCTTCTCCGGCAGTATTGGATTTCCAGCCTCCGTGACTTTTCTTTCAATTGCATATCCGAGAATAATCGATACTTGCGGTTTTATAATGGTACAATCAGTACAATGGAGATTTCTCACTGGCTGAACAACTGAATTATAATGAATAGGTGTACTTTAATGAGGTGCATTAAAGGGCTACTACCAGATGTATAATTACTACATTTCGGCATGGTCGAGCATAGAATAGATATTATATGACAACTAAATATGAAAAAACACACTGCACAACCTATATGCATGGATTGCACAACCAATCCATGCATATAGGCCTCTGTCATGCAAGATCATTTCCCATGCAATCTACAGCAAATTAAATTCTTTTTTTCAGGGTCAACAACAATAGCATACGTGGAATGTTACGATGCCGATTCCAATGAGTGGTATGATGCAACACCCATGAACTTAAATCGCAGTGCATTAAGTGCTTGTGTGTTGGCGGGTCTGCCTAACAAAAAAGAGTACTCTTATCTCTCCAAAGTACAAGAAATAGGGCAGGGAGCATCAAGTGATGCCACCAATCATTGATACAAAGGTATTTTTCCTTTGTATGTCTTCAATTTCTTCTGTGTCATCCTGTAGTAGTGGACTGCTAGGAAGTCACAGATTTCCGAAAAAATTCAATCACATACCGTAGAAGAGGGTAAAGTCGATCAAAATTTTGCAATTTTTTAATGATATTAAGGTTATGCAATGGAGTGAAGCATTTTGTCGTCATATCCTTCACTTATGAAGACACGTAACAAGAATTGAGTTACAATATATAAAAAACTGTTTTTTTTTATTTGACTTGTGATCGAAGTTACTTGCTTAAATAGGGTGAAGTCGATCACCATTGAATTTTTAGTTTAAGATCGATTTTAAAATATTGCGGAGTAAAGTTGATCACTGTTTATGTTTTTAAAAAACAATTTAAGTGTATTACATATATTTTATTTATTATAAGGGGTGTAAAAACAATAATAATCTTCAATATATGCCTATAGCATTATATCAGCGAATAGGGATTATAAAGAACGGACACTGAGCGAATTTTCCTGTGTTTTGTTTCTCTGTGCGCCAGCGTCTAGTTCCACTTTCAAGCGCTAGAGGTTAGTGTAATCGAGCATACGCTAAAATAATAATTGAGAGTAGAGTTGAGACACAGGATCCAAACATCGCCTACCTTATTGCATAATCCAGTAACGCTTTGCTTCAAATAAATTCAAGTTAACGGCTTTTCCTTATTTCTCAGTGACAAACTAATTGTAATAATAATATATTATATTTCAGATATAATAAATTATATTATAAAATAATATAATACATTATAAAATTAAGTATCGAATTCGTTTAATATTTGTATATAATATAATATAGGTATATGGTTTTACTTCTCATAAGGGTTTTGTTTTTCCATTTTCAGCGCTATCAAATCATTACATATTTTAATTGTTGTTGGGGTCAACGTCTCAACTCTAATTATAAAGGAACTGTAGAGTCTAGACATTACAGTTAATGACGGATTTATTATTTTATGGATCCAATTTATTTTATTTGAGTACATAATGTGCCTAGATGTATTAATTATATGTGTTATATTTCCGCTGTGTCGACTGCTAGCTGGTGTGATGTCAGCGCCAACTCTAGGGAGAAAGCAGAATCTCACACTTTAGCTGGCTTGAAGGTCATTGAAATCAGTCCGGCTACATCAAAGGTACCGACGCGAAGTGTCCATTCTTTATAATCCCTATTCGCTGATTATATAGTGTATCTTTTGTTACTGTGATCATACTATTCGATACAGTTAGGCCTATAGGTTTCCACTGTACAATCGTGACTATGATTGCCAACTTATAAAACATAAAAAACACATTTTAATACTTCACATACCAACAAATATTTAAGAATTCAAAATGTACATTGAAATATAATCTAAAATGCAATTCAACATTGCTTAGGTTTATATCAGATGTTGTTTGAAATCTTCCCCTCCTCATGTCACTTTAGAAACTACGTTGTTCCCTAGTCAGGTACAGAGGGGTGTACAAAATATGTTCCTTTGGCAGTGCTTCTCTTACGCAAGAAATTCACCATAATTTCGTCTTCCTCTTTCCCCACTATCCCATCAATATAAGCTATACTATGACACTTTTCTGTTTATAAGTGTTAGTTGGAGGTATTTCGGTGAACAATTTATTCTTCCTGCTGGTCCTATCTGTTTCGAGTAGGTCGATGGCATGATTGACTTAACCCCACAAAGGTACAAGTTTTCTTAAAATAATAAGTTTCAATACTAACATTTACGAACTGCAAAACTATTATTTCAGGATACAATCTCAACGAAAAGTACTTACGTATACTTCCTGTCTCCTTTCACTGCTGACTATAATTTAGAGTTTGTAAGACTTCGTTTTCATTTAAGAGAAAAAGTCGAGAATAACAATTTTCACTTCAACGGTAATTACACAGTGTTCCCACTGTTGGCATTCGCAAGCTTTTTGTTGTCCCTCTCACTTACATTTGCAATGTCAGGCAATGAAGTCAGCATAACAAAATTTTAACAAGTAACTGAGAAAATATATAATTTTCAATAAAAATTGCAAATGATCGATTTTACACCCACTGATTGACTTTACCCACTTCTACGGTAATACAGTAAGATACACTTCAATGTCTTCATCATTTCTGGCTTCAATTAAGAAGTATTGATTCAAAATTTTATCTTTCAGGTTTTGAAGTATCAAATTTTCAAGAAATAAGCTGAAAAGAACAAAAAGAATGACAAACAAAACTGAAGAGAAATTACTGATTTTCTGAAAACCAGTTTTAAAATCTAGTGTCACTATTAGATCACATATAATTTATCTAATTTTCGAGAAGATTTCAAAAGATTTGTATTTACTTTCGCTGAAATGTTTGACGTGTGTGTGTGTGTGGTGTCCTTCAGAAGTGAAGTCCCCACCGTGTTTGTTTTATTTTATAATTATCGATTTGTTAAGATTATGACGTTTTATCGTTTGCATTTTAGTTATATTTTTGGCATGCCGTATTTTAAAAGACTATCAAAATAAGAGACGTATTGAAATGTTGCAGTTTTGTAAGTAATGTTGTCCGTCCTTTTTGTAAATAGTGTGTAGAAATGTACCGGTAATTTTTCTAATGGCATAGTTAGATTTGTTTTAAAGCCAATTTTTCCTTTATGAAATTATTTACCATCATGAAAGATGCTGGAGCGAAACAAAATCATATTTTTTAAATTGTTTTATTGGAGGATGGAAAATTGTATTTTATTAAATTCTTAGTAAAAATTGTCTTTTTCTTTTATTAATTGCTAATACAGGTTGTTTGTTGAGTGTTGAGCTCTGGCTTTTGGTTGTGCAATGGCACGCAGCACATTGCAAAGAGAAGGGGAAGAAATTTGTCATTTGTGTCTCAATAGCGAAACAATTAAGATCACAATGTATCCAAAATTGAAAAACATCGGTCAAATATAATCACAGTTTCAGAATGGATGAGTAGGGCGCCAGTAAAACCGGTGAAGCAAGGAAAATAATTTTTAAGGTAAGAAAATAACTTAAGAATACAGTAGCACATTTCCAAATCATGTAGTACAATATTATAATTCAACTCTCGGCTTACAGAGAGAGCATTATCTAAGACAAGTCAGCTGACTCCAGCTTTCCTCTTTGTGCAAGTTATAGCTCAAGTCTAACCAAACGACCTATGCTTATAAACCTGCATTAATTTAGTTGCTTATTGTTACGTGATGATGCAAGTGATGGCGATAGTGACTTGGGAGACAGCATTTATCTTTTCCGCAATTCTATGCAGGTGCTTGGCCAAACAGTCATGGCCTGTTGCCAATCTAAATGCAGCTACTATCATGTTTTTGTTTAGTCAACTGTCCGAAGATAGGTTGTACCTCATAAATGACACCAGTAAGGCATCACTCATGAGGTAACTAAGCCAGGAATGAATGGAAAAAGAAATGATGATGATGATGATAATAATGATGATGATGATGATAATAATAATAATAATAGTAATAATAATACCAGGTGGCCCGGGTTCGATTCCCGGTCGGGGCAATTTACCTGGTTTTGAGGTTTTTTTCCGTGGTTTTCCCTCAACCCAAAATGAGCAAATGCTGGGTAATTTTCGGTGCTGGACCCCGGACCCATTTTACCGGCATTATCACCTTCATCTCATTCAGACACTAAATAACCTAAGATGTTGATAAAGCGTCGTAAAATAACCTACTTACTTACTTACTGGCTTTTAAGGAACCCAGAGGTTCATTGCTGCCATCACATAAGCCCGCCATTGGTCCCTATCCTGAGATAGATTAATCCATTCTCTATCATCATATCCCACCTCCCTCAAATCCATTTTAATATTATCTTTCCATCTACGTCTCGGCCTCCCTAAAGGTCTTTTTCCCTCCGGTCTCCCAACTAACACTTTATATGCATTTCTGGATTCGCCCATACATGCTGCATGCCCTGCCCATCTCAAACGTCTGGATTTAATGTTCCTAATTATGTCAGGTGAAGAATACAATGCGTGCAGTTCTGTGTTGTGCAACTTTCTCCATTCTCCTGTAACTTCATCCCTCTTAGCCCCAAATATTTTCCTAAGCACCTTATCTTCAAACACCCTTAACCTATGTTCCTCTCTCAAAGTGAGAGTCCAAGTTTCACAACCATACAGAACAACCGGTAATATAACTGTTTTATAAATTCTAACTTTCAGATTTTTTGACAGCAGACTGGATGATAAAAGCTTCTCAACCGAATAATAACAGGCATTTCCCATATTTATTCTGTGTTTAATTTCCTCCCCAGTATCATTTATATTTGTTACTGTTGCTCCAAGATTTTGAACTTCTCCACCTCTTCAAAAGATAAATTTCCAATTTTTATATTTCCATTTCTTACAATATTCCCGTCACGAGACATAATCATATACTTTGTCTTTTCGGGATTTACTTCCAAACCTATCTCTTTACTTGCTCCCAGTAAAATTCCCGTGTTTTCCCTAATCGTTTGTGGATTTTCTCCTAACATATTCACGTCATCCGCATAGACAAGCAGCTGATGTAATCCATTCAATTCCAAACCCTCTCGTAAAATAACCTACTAAAATAATAATAATAATAATAATAATAATAATAATAATAATAATAATAATAAGACGACAAATTATTGGGTGGGCTCAGGCCCCACGGGCCCATATAAGTTGGCGCCACTGTTCAAAGCCTAGTCTTGAAGAATATCACTTCCAAACTAATCAGCCAGGTAAAATTCCTCATATTAACACAGTAAAGAAGTTACAAAGTTAATCAGTGATTATGCAAGTGTTAAAAGTGTGTATAGAACAATAAAGAATATAGAATAATTTATATAAATAAACACTCTTTATTAATACACTAAATAACAAACATTAAATGCTTACTTAAAACATCAAATACAATAAAATGTACAAAGTAGAATCAATACCGTAAAATGGAGTGAATAGGGATGAAGTTTTATTATTTTTTATTTCTTTGTGTCAAAGATTAAATATAATAATAAGAGTGTTTATGTTTTCATTCATAATGAGTGAACAAATAAACACTTATTATTATTATTATTATTATTATTATTATTATTATTATTATAGTTACTATTTAACACAAAGAAATAAAAAATAATAAAACTTCGTCCCTCTTCACCCCCTGCGTCCTATTCATCCCATTTTATGGTATTTTTAAGTGAAGTGTCTTTTACAAAAATAATAGCCCACAGATATGCTTCTTCAGTAGGCGAAAGAAGCCTGTGTCCAGAGTTGCCTTTGAATACCTTTTAATTGAACTTAATTTCAAAGTTGCATACATAATTAATTATCTTGGCAATGAACGTTTAGTTCAGGAGACGGATGTTAGAAGGAATCATCAACTAACAGCAGTCGCTGTTTAAACATGCTATCTTTTGTTGTTTAATTGTAAAAGACGACTCAATTTTTATCCTTGTGTATACTCACCAAAATAGAAGCAACATCTTATATAATCGGTAGTCATCCACATAAAACATTCTATTTACTAATTTAATTGGAAAATATCTACTGTTCATAAACGAAGTACTTACACTTACAATTACCTCAACCTATTCCCTGTAATAGTGTATCAAAAGTTTTATAACAAGTTATATTATTAAGGAGTTAAGTACAATTGCAATAAAAAGAAGTATTTATACGTAGTGGTTTAGTTTCTATACTTACGCATCATGAATAGGGAACAGATTTCTAGGTGCTAAAAAGAGAGATTTAGGTTTTTATAAAATCCAATTTAGGACTTTTAGGAGTTTATATAAATTTAGTACAGTAGTTAATATAATTGTAATTTTAGTAAATATTCCATTTTAGGTGGAATTTATGTACAAAGAACTGGTGCTAACAATGAGTATTATGAAGACTCAAATTCTATCAGTGAAAGAGATTTATTGGTGATTGATCAGTTTCATTTCGCATAATGGGATGCATTGACGTGAAAACTAATTTGTAAGCTCTCGCCTAACCTGAACAACCTACCACTCCTTTTATGCTAGGATGGAATTTTCCAAACGAATTTCGGTTCCATGAATTTACGTAAAATATTCTTCCTTCCCCTTCTAAGACCAATATGGAACGAACATGCCAGAATCAGAATTTGTCTGTAATAGAATTTTTTTTACCTTTAAATAGCATTTTTGTAGTTTTTTGGGTATTTTTGCATTTTTAGTACCGATTTTTTTTTTATTTTCAATATACGCAAATACTAAGATGGCACTTTTTAGACACAAACATGGTTTTTAGGCATTTAAAGAACTTTATGGTTCATTTAGGCATTTTAGGTAGGTACTACTACAGAATTTTAATGGGGGGATCCTGTGTACATGAAACATAGAGATATCTGAATAACATACATCTAGGGCATTGTAAACAAAATAGGTACAGAACTAGAAATTCGTTCCCTAATCATGAACCCCCCGAAAGTTACCCAGCCATAGACGAAAATAAAAAAAAATGAAGGAAATCAAGCCGGAACTAAGGTAAAATACCATAATAGTTTCAATTAACACAGGAAAGTTGTTTATTTAATTAAGATATAAAGAAGAAACGTATTAGGTGCTAAAAGAAGAAACTACTACTGTCTTGACTTGTAGGAAAGCCAAGTTTTGGGATTTTCTATTGTAATCTTGTCAGTTATCTCCTGTGATATTCCTTTCGTCAACATCTGTGGTAAGACAGTGTTGAGGATATGTGAATAGCCATGGCCACCAAACTGAATCTGTAAAATATATAAGTTCGATTAAATTACAGAAAAAACGAACATATACCGGTAGCCTAGAATAAAACTACTTCTATACGTGTCACACTTAAACGGTTTTTTCTTATTACCGGAAAAATTCCTATAGGCCTACTTTTCATGTTAATTTATTTCGATTATACGTGTTTTACACGTATATATTCGTATTTTAAACCCCAGTAGATATAAAACGTCATTTATACATTCTAAATCAATTTTCCTCGAAATTATGTTTGCCGTGAAAATGTAAGAACGCGAAAATACATATTCATTGTTAAGGTGCAGCCCACTTTGAAATTCATGGAAATTCGAAGCTGCCCATGCTTTCTCTCACCAATCTCGTGTCCTTTAATGATGCTGTTACTTTTTAGAAACAGTGAAACATTTCGTAACACACCATGATGTAGGTTAACTGAACAAATTATGGAACAGTTATCACATTTGAGGACGTGGTTTATTCCTTAGGAGCAAGTAGTCCAAAATAACTGACTTTTTGTAAAATAATCACGTGTTATTACATGAAGAATACACAGGAAGAACAATGTAAGTCACTATCATACAATTTTCTGGCTTGGAGTTTGGAATGTAATATATCAGCTAAGCAGCTAAGATTTCCTACAGATAATTTTACCTTCTTCAAGACCATGTGTATAAATTTGAGTACTGTATTATGCAGGTGTCCCAAAAGTCTGGAACATATAATCTTTTCGCTGTAAGAAAAATCCTAATATAAACAATAGCACGTGACTGAAGTGAGGCTTCATTGGCCACTGTTTGGCGCCATAGATTCTCAGTACGTGTTCCCGCCTACTGTTGTACATTCTGCTTCATGTTAAACATTTCCCGTTACTCATCAAGTAGGCCTAACCTCACTACTATGCATTCATTTGCTTAGAAAACATTTACTTTATAATTACTGTAATTAAATTATTTTTAAGTTTTATGTCTTCACAATGGACAGTTGAGGATGCAGAAGCCATACTTCAGTACCACGTGCTTATGTGAACAACTACGAGCCCAAGTGACGCCAGCTTGTTACAAGAACAGACTACCTCAGTATTACTGTTGGCATTCATCCGCGTTCATAGTACATAACAAAATATAAAAGTAGCTTTTCTTTTACATATCGTTTTACATATGAGTGAAGTTATATGTTTCATCGTATTTAACAACTAGAATTCAATGTTTTATTTTCAAATAATACAAGATTACGGTTTCCAAAGTTATATTACTGGTTCTTCTGTATGGTTGTGAAACTTGGACTCTCACTCTGAGAGAGGAACATAGGTTAAGGGTGTTTGAGAATAAGGTGCTTAGGAAAATATTTGGGGCTAAGCGGGATGAAGTTACAGGAGATTGGAGAAAGTTACACAACACAGAACTGCACGCATTGTATTCTTCACCTGACATAATTAGGAACATTAAATCCAGACGTTTGAGATGGGCAGGGCATGTAGCACATATGGACGAATCCAGAAATGCATATAGAGTGTTAGTTGGGAGACCGGAGGGAAAAAGACCTTTAGGGAGGCCGAGACGTAGATGGGAGGATAATATTAAATGGATTTGAGGGAGGTGGGATATGATGATAGAGACTGGATTAATCTTGCACAGGATAGGGACCGATAGCGGGCTTATGTGAGGGCGGCAATGAACCTTCGGGTTCCTTAAAAGCCATTTGTAAGTAAGTAAGTTATGGTTTCCAAATACGAACTATATTTTCCTGCGCCATGTGAGTGTTTCGACTGGGAGCCAATCACGGGTATGACAGCAACGTGCTTATGTTTACATTAGGATTTTTCTTACAGCGAAAACAGTATAGGCCAAATCTCTGAAATGTTGTTTCTTTTTCTTTATAGGTACTTCGAAGCCAGAGTTACGTCGTTAAGTAAAGAGGAATGACATTCAAGTGATGCTGTTTGCTGGTAGCTGCTGGTGTGTAATCAGCGCTTAAATTCCAGAGCCATATTTCCTGTGGCTGCAGCTACCAACAAACAGGATCACTTGAATGCGTCCTTCTTTACCAAAAAACATCACTCAGGCTTCAAAAGTACCTGTAAAGAAGAAGAAAAAACAGCATTTCAGAGATTTGGCCTATGGTTCCAAACTTATGGGACACCCTGTAGACTCATAAATGGCTTAACTGTGAAATTATAAACTACTCTTGTGAAAACTGTACTAAATTGACTTAATTTGTTCTCCACATATAGTTTTCAAATGTTACTTCAGATGTTATTAAATGTCATTTCAGTTGTACGTTTTTCTCACTCATACAATTTTTTTCTTCAGATTCCCCTCCATAAAAACGTCTAAATGAAGTTTTACTATAGGCTATACATTAATGAAGAAGATATGAAATATATTTTATGTAAATACAGATTATGTTACTGAACAAAGACTAGAGAAGAGTAAAAACAAGTTCCGTATTTTTTTTTCAGTTAAAAATATTGCTGTTATTATTTCTAAGAGTATGTGTTTGTGTGTTTTTTTTTTAATTTAAATTTCTTGTACGATTGCACTCACCAGTCTATGTTTGGTATGGATGTCATGAGCCACGAGTATTTTGTCTTCCTTGCCTGCCTCAATGAGACTAGAAATTTTATCTATTCTTTGTGCATCAGAAGGCATGTCTGTGGTAAGGTGCATTTGATATAATGAACATTCAATTCCAAATAAATCAAACTGACAGTAGGTTCCCAAATTTGAGAATTCCAGCAAATCCTCATTTTTAGTTAATGTTCCTGAAAAAAAGATCATTATAAATTAAAATTAGCCAAAAAAATGGTAGAACTGGTGATAGTGAGAAGGTATTTGGTGAGATGAGTCCAAAGGCTGACAATGATGTGGGGGAAAAATGAAGAAATGGTTAAACAGCAACTATGTAAATGGGGTACAATCACAATTGAATACCAATTAAAAATTAATACAGAAAAAGTGCAAGTTGCAAGAAATACAGGGTGATTCATTTGAGTATGGATAAAATAAAAACACCGTAAAACATATACTAGGCCTACTGAACTTTATTTGTTGAAACTTTGTGCATACAACACTGAAAGATGGGAGATTCCTCAGAGCTCAACATGACCCCCATTGCGCACCCTGCACAACTCAAAACGGTGATGCAATTCAGCCCATGTCCGCCATAACATAAGGGGGTGATTTGCTGAAAAGCTTGAGTAATTTTTACTCTCAGATCATCAATGTTCCTGGGTTTCTGTGAATAGACAAAACCCTACACGAAGAAGTGAGGAGAGGTTAGATCTGGGAAGAGATAGCTGTTTCTCGTACTGGGTGTCGCCTGCGCCCTCCTGCATATTTTTTTTTTAACACAGAACCTGTTTCTACAAATGTTCGATACCACAACATTATGGAATCGTATTTAGGTACATTACGCACACCATACTCACGTCGAAATTCCCTTTGAACTCTTTTAACACTCTCAAATTTAGCATACCAAAGAACACATTGTGCCCGTTGTTGATTTGTAGTAGCCATTTTAATCATCTACGATTTTCATTTGTCCTTTCAGATTATGCATTGTTGATTGTCATATATGGAAACTCCCATCTTTTAATCATAATATAACCAGCAAGAAATTGTTCCTATTATCATAATAGCTTTATAATAAATTAATATTATCCATACCCAAACGGATCAGATTGTAATTCTAAGACTGTATATATTTCTCACTTTCATTTTACATATTACATAAAATCCGAATTGTGGTGGTGGTGATCATGATGATGATGATGATGATGATGATGATGATGATGACATTGACGACGACGACGATGATGATGATGACAACGAAGATCTGACATGATTCACTTTACAGTTGGAGAAAACGTCAGTTACCTCAAAATGTGCATTAAAATCTTTTATCAAAGCTAGATAAACAAGTAACTGATAAAGGTCGTTAATAACCAACAAAAAAATAATCTTTACAAGATACTCAGATATTATTTTCTTGTAAATAGTTAAATTGGACGCTATTTAATATCATAAAGGAGCCACTGGTGTAGCTCAGTCGGCTAAGGCACTTGCCTGTTAATCCAGAGTTGCGCTAGGACATGGTTTCGATTCCCGCTTGGGCTGATTACCTGGTTGGATATTTTCTGAGGTTTTCCTCAACTGTAAGGCGAATATCAGATAATTTACGGCGAATCCTCGGCCTCATCTCGCTATCATCAATTTCATCGATGCTAAATGATCCAGTAGCTGATACTTACTTACTTACAAATGGCTTTTAAGGAACCCGAAGGTTCATTGCCGCCCTCACATAAGCCCGCCATCGGTCCCTATCCTGTGCAAGATTAAGCCAGTCTCTATCATCATACCCCACCTCCCTCAAATCCATTTTAATATTATCCTCCCATCTACGTCTCGGCCTCCCTAAAGGTCTTTTTCCCTCCGGTTTCCCAACTAACACTCTATATGCATTTCTGGATTCGCCCATACGTGCTACATGCCCTGCCCATCTCAAACGTCTGGATTTCAAGTTCCTAATTATGTCAGGTGAAGAATACAATGCGTGCAGTTCTGTGTTGTGTAACTTTCTCCATTCTCCTGTAACTTCATCCCGCTTAGCCCCAAATATTTTCCTAAGCACCTTATTCTCAAACACCCTTAACCTATGTTCCTCTCTCAGAGTGAGAGTCCAAGTTTCACAGCCATATAGAAGAACCGGTAATATAACTGTTTTATAAATTCTAACTTTCAGATTTTTGGAGAGCAGACTGGATGATAAGAGCTTCTCAACCGAATAATAACACGCATTTCCCATATTTATTCTGCGTTTAATTTCCTCCCCAGTGTCATTTATATTGTTACTGTTGCTCCAAGATATTTGAATTTTTCCACCTCTTCGAAGGATAAATCTCCAAGTAGCTGATACAGTGTCGTTAAATAACCAACTAAAAAAAAAGAAGAAAAATATATCATAAAGGGATGGAAGGCAATTACTTACTGTCGAGGTGTGACATCACAGTCTTCTTCACATCTCCTCCAGCTTCTTGGAAGAGACGGATTATCTCAAATGGAGCTTCTGGGTGTCGACCGGGATGGAAGCTTACAGGACACCCTAACTCTGCTTGAACTTCTCCTGTGGCTTTGATTGCTCTTATTTCAAAATCTGAAATAACATTGAATTATTTGTATTGAATGATAACATAACTTTAAACATTCAAATAATATTAATTTCTAAGAAAATGTAGTTGGGAGGAATGGGAATTATATTATTTAGTCTTGATCAGGATCAGGAGTTTGTGAGCAGAGGGAGAAATGCTTTTTGACAATGGGAGAGAAATTCTCTTCTATAGAGTGACCAGAAACTTCTTGACAAAAAATGAGTATACTAAATGCCTCACAAAGGAAAATTAATGGGTCCTCCTGTGCCTGAAGAAACAGTTGAGTGTGTGAGGGCCAGTTTCGAGTTCACATTCGTGATTTCTTAAACATCAGGTTACGAAGCTGCTGGATTGGTCATATCGGGAATGGTGATTATGAACATGGCCCCTACGTTCTCCTGACTTAGCCCTTGTGATTTATTTGTGTGGGGGTAGTATGTGAAGTATTCAGTATTTGTACCAACACCATTACTGGCTGATATATGCCAGAATTCTGAGTTTGCATCATTAATGCCTTTGCTAAAACCAGCCTCCCTTCTAATACACGGAAGTCTATGGGATCGAATTATTCCACTGTTTAAAATAGTCAAGCTGCTTTTCCTACGGAAACTCTGAAAATTCAAAATATACTGCTCACCATGAAGTGGCCATCCACTTCCCACCTCGCCGATAAAGCCACATTTGACGTCAGGTTGATCAACACAGCCAGTAGTAACTTCCTGCACCATTAATTTATGCATGTCCTCTTGAGAGACTGCCAGTGCACTTGACGACTGAACAAAGGAAACGTAATGACCTACAAACAAGGCATATGCATTAACATAATGAAGCAGTAGAGAGTTCCATAATCTCGATATGGAGCCTTTCATATAGACTTATTTACGTAAAAAACTAAATACAAAGGAAACAAAAGACAGATCGAAAACCTGCATCAACACATAAACAAAATACACCCAAAGCTATCCTACACATTAGAAACTGAAAACAACAAATCCATAAATTTTCTAGACATCACAATAACAAAAGTAGAGAACAAACACACATTCAAAGTACTATGCGACCAAGGCGGGAACCATTTTGCTTGGTGGCGCTGTGATTCGCTTCACAACACAGGCCGTGCTGTAAAGTCCGCATCAGATGTAAAATGAAGCACAAACTGAACTGCGCTCTTGTTTCATTATTATTAACACGCTTCATATGTTATATGTTCGTATATATAGTTAACTTTATTGTTTAGTTTTATTTTATTATGTGGTTACACACATAGGAATCTATTCAGAAAACACACCACAACATCGGTGTTCGTAAAGGAGGGAACATGAATCGAAAGTAACGTAAACTAAAGCCGGTACTGTATTTTATACAGCATTTCATTTGATATACATTTCTTAACTTAGCATTTTAAAGTGGCCGGACTCCGGACATCATATATGAGGAAAGCACCGGTATAAAACCATCACTACCACCAGCATGGGCTACTATAAGTCGTTGATCTGCACTGCTGTTTGTTTAAACTCCTGACATGTTTACGTCTTGCCAACATTTGTGGACAGTGTAATGAGTATGGAACCATGTTTCGTTCAGGTAAATAACGGGCTACTTTATCATAACGTTCTATTAGATATTTCCTTTTATCTTTATATTTTTTTAATGCAAACCCTATGGATAGTATGAGTTTTCGTAAAGTTTCCTTGCACCCTTTAAAACCTATCTCTCTCTTACAAAATTTATGCAACTTTCCTAATGTTGGAAGATCTTTGTAGAGACCATAATATTTATGAACTTCTCTTCTTATGTTACGTTTGTCCATGTCGTCCAATTCAACCTTATTTGCAGGAGGTCGTCTAACTTTGTTTGGTGTCGATATTTCTACACCCTTGTCCTCAAATTCTTTATCTTCCTTTCTAATCCTACTAATTATTGTGTCCTTATTTATTTTAACTTCACAACAGAGGCGGCTCCTCAGGGCAGGCAGGGTAGGCTAAGCCTACCTCAACACATTTAGAAAAACCTAAAAGTGGATATTTATTAACTACCCCAACACATTTGGAAAACCTTATATAATTATATACTCTTGTCTAGGTGCTTAGAAATTCTTCAATTAACTATGAATGGGATTTTTTTGAGGGTTAGTTGGACGTTGCTTACTACTGGCAGTTCGATTTATGCGACAAGAATACACTGGACAGATCACGATGCTTCAGAAGGTAGGCAGAAGCGAAGTTAGCCGACCTTCCACATAACTTCAAAGCCGGCCCTGGAGTAAGCATTAAAAGAGATCGCTATTCTAAACGCTTTCTTAGCGCATGCGTTCTATGCTTAAGCCAGCGCGCTAGAATTCTGCCTGCCCTAACGAGAACCCACGAGCATTATCGAACACCTACGATTTGCGAAATTTCTGTTTGAAAGTTTCGCGAGTTGGAACATAGATTGTTACGAGTAGTATAACAGTTTTTAAACAATGTGTTTTAAAAGATATTTTTTTAACAGTGTATTTTAGAAAATGTGATTTTTGCAAGTACGTACTGTATATTAATGTTATGTATATTTGGTGATTTATAGTTAATGTAAGTGATAACAATAATATTATATTATGACTGATATAATAAGTAAACTGTTACGTTGTCCGTTTTCGCGTCGTAAAGACATTGAAAAGAGAAGTATTTTGGACAATGGACGACCCACTCCTGCATTAAGCTCTATTGTTCATAAAGTCAGTGCTAAAGGTGCAAGAAAATTTAATCCTTCATTGTATGAAACACTATGAAATGGAAATATAAAAATTGGAGATTTATCTTTCGAAAAGGTGGAAAAATTCAAATATCTTGGAGCAACAGTAACAAATATAAATGATACTCGGGAGGAAATTAAACACAGAATAAATATGGGAAATGCCTGTTATTATTCGATTGAGAAGCTTTTGTCATGTAGTCTGCTGTCAAAAAATCTGAAAGTTAGAATTTATAAAACAGTTATATTACCGGTTGTTCTGTATGGTTGTGAAACTTGGACTCTCACTTTGAGAGAGGAACATAGGTTAAGGGTGTTTGAGAATAAAGTTCTTAGGAAAATATTTGGGGCTAAGAAGGATGAAGTTACAGGAGAATGGAGAAAGTTACACAACACAGAACTGCATGCATTGTATTCTTCACCTGACATAATTAGGAACATTAAATCCAGACGTTTGAGATGGGCAGGGCATGTAGCACGTATGGGCGAATCCAGAAATGCATATAGTGTGTTAGTTGGGAGGCCGGAGGAAAAAAGACATTTGGGGAGGTCGAGACGTAGATGGGAGAATAATATTAAAGTGGATTTGAGGGAGGTGGGATATGATGATAGAGACTGGATTAACCTTGCACAGTGTAGGGACCGATGGCGGGCTTATGTGAGGGCGGCAATGAACCTACGGATTCTTTAAAAGCCATTTGTAAGTAAGTAAGTATGGTATGAAACACATAAATGGCTAACAGGAAGTGAAGTTAAAGCTAAGCTGTAGGTGGTCACGTTTGTTATTGTAATCTAAAGAAGGTACTTGGAATCAGATCATATTTGTAACTCGGTAAGTCTAAAGAGACTTGAAAAGAATTTGAATCCAATTTCGGAAATGTTGTCTGAACAACAAGGGTTGCAAGACAACAGTATAACAATAAACTAGAAAAAAACCGACCAATTATGAGACGGCTCATTGATGTAACAGTATTGTTATGTAAGCAAGAGTTAAGTTTTCGGGGGGCATGATGAAAGCGAGCTGTCATTGAATCGCGGGAATTACATAAAAATGTTCTGTAAATTTTGCCTACCCTGAACATTTGACTACGAGTCGCCACTGCTTCACAATAGCTGCAGCACACTCTGTTGTCTTCGATAGAGGTAGGAATAAACCCGTTGTCTTTTCTTCATCAGAAAACTTTATGGCATTATAAATAATGCTCCATGCTTGGCTACGAAACACACGTCTTCCTACATGCGGCATTGCGACCAGATTGAATTGCTAGGTATTGGATGTGACGACACTCCAGCAGTAAACATACACAGTGAGCACTGAGTTCTTCATTCTGCCATGACGAGTCCCGCCTTGGTCGTGTAGTATACAGAAAACCGACAAGAACAACAACGTACACACACAACACATCCAACAACCCAACACGACACAAACAAGCTGCATTCCGAACAATGGTACACAGACTACTCAACATACCAATGAACCAACAGGATTACAACGAAGAGCTAAACACAATCAAATACATAGCACAAGAAAACGGATACAACCCTAACATAATACGTAACACAAAACATAATCACAAAAAACATAAGAATACAACACAAACACAAGAACACAAAAAAATACATCACACTAACATACGAAAACAAAAACACACACAAGATTGCAACCTCATTCAAGAAATTAAATTACAATATCGTATACAGAACAAATAACACTCTACAAAAACATCTCAACACACAAACAACACAAACAAACAAATACAACCACACAGGCATATACAAACTCAAATGTAACACCTGCAACAAGTTCTACATAGGACAGACAGGCAAATCATTTCAAACACGTTACAAAGAACACATCACAGTCATAACAAAATTACAAAACACCTCCACATATGCAGAACACATCACAAATGCTAACCACACCTACAGAGACATCAACACAGACATGGAAATACTACGCATCCAAACAAAAAGCCAGAAACTAAACACACTAGAACAATATGAAATATACAGACACACAAAAACACCCCAACGAAATTCTCAACACACAACTCAATTTCAGAACACACACACTCTTTGACTCTACATTATACCACAGGAAACAGAACAAGTGGCGCCAAGACCAACAACGACCGGTTCTGAGGATGACCCATTTATAGAGCTCTATAAATAAGGACAAGCAACCAGTCAGGTTACCAGTTGCTACAGGTATCCCGAGCAGAAGACTTCGACCGAGGATACCTAACCACTGAAGATGTCTGCCGCAGTAGTAGACGAAACGTCTGGTAACATCTGCACCAGTAGACCACGGCATCTTAGCCCGAAAGCTCTGTTTCAACTGGCTCAAAATAGTTAATATGCTTTTTAAATCCTTCCTTGGGAAGAAATATTGATCTCCAATGGAGAATTGCTACCATGAGCCACCTCCTCAATTCATATCTGATTTTAGCACAGGTTCTCTTCATAAAGAAACTGCAAATTTTATTTTTGTATTTACTTAAAATATGTACTGTACCCTATTTTTCGACTCTGTTACATTACATTGTTATAACAAACCTTACCTGTGCCAGCAATAATGTGTACTCCTGTTTTCTGACTCACTTCTTTCAAAAATTGTACATTTCTCTGGAGACCGTGGTTTGAATTCTCTACAATTGTTCCACCACCAAACTGCTTGTATAACTGCACGTCATATAGCACTGCTGCATGCGTTTCAGCATCATTCAAAATGCAATTGAAATTGCTGCTGTACCTACATCAAACATAAAGTTATGGTTTACACTGAATTTTTACTTTGAGCACTCATGTAAGAAAAGTAATTTTTATACATTAAAATAAGAATAATCCTATATAAAGTCTTTGTTACTAGGCACTTTTACAGAAATGCACACTATGTTTTAAAATAATGGTAAAACTTTCACAGGATTATTACATTTATGCATTCATTCATCCATAGTTTACTGCCCAAGGCAGGTCCTGGTTAAAGTAGCACTGAGGTAGTTCCCTTCCTACTCTATTTATGCACTGTTAACTGTCTTATCAGTCATACCAACATAAGTTTGGTGACATTACAAAAGTTTCATGCTAGTATACACTCACGCTATGCCTTGCATAGGACGAATCTGTGACAGATTAGTTTAGGCTTTTGTTATGCTTTGTATATACGAATATGTGCAGAATTTTCAAAGTCTAGTGATTTTTATTTAGTTATATTGTCAGTACTAGCTAGCGTAATGGCGGATATTGAAACGAAGTTACATCACAGTCTACTATATACAGTCGCGAAGCTCAATACGTAGTAAATATGCAAACATTAGATAGTTGCTCACCACTAGGATCGCTAATATCACCTCATACAGGCAATGCAAAATAGTACCGTCACAGTCTATTGTTTCTAGCACCCTCAAAACTCAAGCTTCGTGACTATATATAGTAGACTGTGGTTACATTATGGAAATTTCATTATTATTTGTTATGCTTTAATATTTTTCAGTGGTTATTACTATAGACAATTTAATAACTTAGATTAATGCGGATAAACCTAATAATAATTTGACAAAGACTCAAACACTTAATTTTAGTCTCAGACATAATCAGAGCTCTGATCAAGCTGTTAAACGTGTGAGTAATTAAAGAGTAGAATGAACATTTCGACACTGTTCCACAACATGGAAGGCGGTCTTCAATTTATGGAAAAGTTTAGAAGCAAACAGATCAGTGATGGACCATCCTACGTCAAGTAGGCCATTAATAAGTGAGAGATAAAACGTGTTACAAGCTATTGTGTTTGGTGGAAGAGTTATTGAAAGACGAGGAACAATAGAAATGCCACCCAGATCACCAGATCTCACTCCGATGGATATTTTATTTTGGGGATTGGTTAAAGTTATGGTCTACACTTCAAAACAAACCACAATAGAGGACTTGACATTAGCCATTGATACTGCTTTTCACGACATTAATCCCAAAATCTTGAAGAAGTGAAACATCGAATCATTGCTGTGATTGCATTTGTAAACAGAGATTGAGAGTATGGCAAGAATTTGACTATCGTGTTAGTATATGCTTTGTAACAAGGAGTTCTTGCATTGAATATTTGTAATGTGCCAATGAAGACTTTGAATTTCTTAAACAAATTATATGCACATAGATATTGTATTATTAATATTTACCGGTAAAGGTATCCCTGTAATATGCCATGAAGGCACTTGGGGGACATGGAGGTAGAGTCCCATGCTTTCCATGACCTCAGCACTAGAATGAGGTGGTGTGGTCGGCACCATCCTCTGACCACCTTTTACCCCCGGTAAAGACCTGGTACTTAATTTTATAGGAGGCTGAGTGAACCTCAGGGCTGTTCTGAAAGTGTGGCAATGAGAAAAAAATCCTATTACCACCTGGGATCGAATCCCGGACCTTCCAGTCCGTAGCCAGATGCTCTACCAACTGAGCTACCTGGCCACCTAAAGGTAAACGTAAAGGTATTCCCGTAATATGCCATGAAGGCACCTGGGGGGCATGGATGTAGAGCCCCATGCTTTCCATGACCTCGGCATAATCGTATGAAAGTGTTACCATAAGTTTCAAACATGGTGTACAGAATGCTGAACAAGACATTTAATGTTCTCAACTATATTAGACTTTAGACTAAATGAAAACCTGCTCCTGTTTTATGTATACACATACACAAATAGATGAAGCTTAGTTGGACAATATTTGATTTAAAAATTCTAGTGAAAGAAACTCAGTATTATTTCGTTTTTAAATGAAGAACAACAATATATTCTGTAAAAACTAATAAAGACAGCATTAAAAAAAATAAAATACAGTAAAATAAAAAAAAAAGAAGAAAAACAAAGAGAAAATAAATTAAGTAGTAGAGAATTTAATTAACTTACGGATATTGTTTAATAAAGCCAAAATTTTCAAGAGTTATTTTATTTTCAAAAAAATGTTTTAATTGTTTTGGAGGTGCAATGAAGAGCTTTTGATAATCCATTGACAAGTGTTCATGCGTCATTGTCCGTCCCAATTCTTCAGGTGTAATCAATCCCAGAACTGGAAAATCATAAATAAGCAGAATAAAAAAAATAAATACCAGTACATTAATTAAATATGTAATAATAATAATAATAATAATAATAATAATAATAATACTAATAATAATAATCCGTGGTGCTACAGCCCGTGAAGGGCCTAGACCGACCAGCTGGCTGCTGGCCTCATGCCCACATGCCGAAGCAGAGGTGGACGATCATCCAACAAGAATGGAGGTATCGTGTGGTTAGCACGATGATCCCCCCAGCCGTTATAGCTGGTATTCGCAACCAGATTTCGCTACCTATTGTAGCTCCCCAAGTGGATCACGATGCTGGGTGGGCACCGGTCCCATACACTGGCCGAAATTTCATGAGAAAATTTATTTTCCCATGAGGACTCGAATCAGCGCGCATTCCGTAACGCGAGTCCTAGGCAGGATGCCTTTGACTGCGACGCCACGGCACGGGACAATTAAATATATAAGTAAATAAATATATAAATATTACAACAAAAGTATTGGCATTCTCAATGAAGAAGTAGGAGAAACTGAACACCTAGAACATTTATACCTGGAGACAAGATTTTTTTTTTCAACGCAGAATAATTCAGTTTCTGAGATCAATTTTTATGTATTTCTGGCATAATTCTAAAAATAAATAAAATTAAAGTAAGTCTTCGGAAATATACAACGGAAAGAGTGCTGAATAACAATTCGGTTACGAAAAACGAGTCGCCATGTTGCCGGTTGTGTAAACACATGATACGATCATATAATATATACCATGTGGTGTTATAACGAGCCTGCATGTAATATAAATCTATTACTTGTCTTAACATGTTACAATGTCATGTGTGAAATAAACTTAGAAAATTTATTTAGCAGTTTTATTAAACCTTAACCACATACCTTGCAAAATACTCGAATGGAAGATTTATGATTGTAGTACTGACTGTTTTATCGGCTAACGTATGGGGGCAGATTAGAACTGTTCATTGGGATCTGGAATTAATCATACAAGAAAAGAAAAATGTAATCAAGTGTAATGTCTATTAAGGATGAATGAACTAGTTCTATCTAACATAAATTACGCATTTATTTAGGAATTTTAGTGATATTTTTAACTCGGCTATACAGTAAAACTGGGGGTTCCGGTCTCCTTTGGCTTCAGACTTGAGCTGTTTTTGAAGAGTGGGATTTTTTTTTTTCAGGGAAGCAATTCTGGAAAATGTTACCAAAAAGAGTGTCTCATATTTACATTAAAATATGGAATACGATCTAATTCACTTTCTAGAAGTCCGCTGTTGTTCCTCTTATTACTACACCCATATTGGACGCAATGTGTAGGCTGCCCAGACACTTTTATGTACATTACCAGTTTACCACATAGCATACAATTGTATTTACATGTTTTTTTTTCTTGTAGGGAGGAGGGACCCGAAGGCTTACACTGCAGCCTGAGGCTTATTATGCTTACCACTCCTATTCTGTGAATGAGTGGGTAGCCGAACAGCTGCGCTCTTGTACAAGTACAGCACACTGCACAGTGAACTTAACCTTGGCTATTATATGGATGATGATGATATGTGAATTAATGACAGCGAAATGAGTCCGAAAAGTTGCCAGCAATTCTGCTTCATTTGGTTGAGGGAAAATCCCGGAAAAACCTCAACCAGGTAACTTCTCCCAACCAGGATTTGAACCCGAGCCCGCTAGTTTCATAGCCAGATGTCCTGACCATTACTCCACAGCGGTGGACATTCACATGTTTACACTTCCATCAACATGGCGGATCACTGCAGAAACGGCCTCACATTCCGAATACACGGCACAGCAAGTCAACCAGCTTAGTTATACCCCTGATCAGGGGTTATACACATCGATAGAATGAACAAACTAATGCAGAATTTAGCAAAAACAAAGTCCGAAAGTGGGAAATTCTCCGGCTTTTCACCCTCCGATTGGAAAGTGCCCGTGGGTTGCTCTTAATTCCATCGCTTGTGTTTCAACAATAATTATATTTCTTCAAATTGCAATTGACAAATCTCGTTATTTGCATCGCTTTTCCCTCGTATATCGAGCATCGGCAATTTTCGTATTACTTCGGGAGTATCCGTCAAAGAGTGCCGCCTACTTCGCACAAAAAGAACCCACGTGAATGTTGTCGGATGATCCAGATTCCACCTTGTGTGTCTACTCTTTTTTTTTTTTTTTTTACGTATGATTACCATATTGGTTTTGATTTTACTATTCCGAAAGACGTGATGATCGTAATTTTAAATTCTGCTACTGCAGAATAATAGGAAGTATTCAACTGTGAATAGTTTAAAAAATATCGAACTTACACGAATTGTTTACGACTTTGTGGTGGTTACGATTTTTCGTAATAACCTCGTAAAAATATCATTGAAAAAAATAGGAGCCTACCTGTTTGTATTTTATTGTCCATGATTGTAGAATTGGCGTATAATACACTGTGCAAAGTTGCTGTAAAGTATAAACGAGGTCAAGTGTTAACAAGAGTTCTTAACGACTAAAGAGTACAATGATACGAGTTGGTTTACGACTCAATGTTATCATTATGCAAATAAAAAAAACTAGTTGCACAATTTATTTGGATAAGGATTACTGGTCATTAACTTATTAATAAACAAAACGCAGAGGTAGGCCTACAGTTTTTTGTAGGGCGATAGCAATACAACTTTATTTTACTATGCGAGGAAACGCAAGTAACAGAGAAAAACAAGTATGAGAAAGCAATAATATTATTAAACCAGGTAGTACATTTTGTTTTCTCTGGCAAGGAAGCAAGAGAGCTATATTTATAGTCCTATTCCAAAGAAGCCAACAAAGAATCTGATAACAGGCTACCGTTACGAATTACGGCCGTTATGGCGCTGGCTGCAGTGTCACTAAAAAAATTGTTTTACGCTTCAACTTCCGCCAAAAACCGTCGAATGATTTTAAATCCTCCTAATTAACGCATTTCAACTGCTTTTGTCATTGTTTTAGAAGTATAAATGAATCAGAGTGTTAGAATTAATAAAATAAACGAGGTTAAGAATCTGTACTCACACAATAGTGGAAGTAGTAAAATAAAAATATATTATCTTCCTTGAAGATGATTTATTCCGGTACACTTCCATCGTACTAATTTGCTTCAGAACATCAATCGAAAATATTTTATATTTGCGACAACTGTTAAGACATCTTGTCCCATAACATTTAGTTGCAATGGAGTTCACCGTTTCAGTTTTCATTCTATTGCACAATGAGGTTTTCAAAATATTCACTGATTAAATTCCTTTTGTATATAGGCATTTGATCAAGGTAGAAATGATATCAGTGCTATGTCCAAATGTTCCTGAAAAGAATTCAGGCCTCTACCGGTAACGTGTTTATGACGGCTTCATCCAAAATTCTACTTTTCCTGTTCTTTTCCCACTAGACAATTGTTAGTTTCGACCACAAAGTCAATTTCCGCAAATTTCACATTGGAGCAGATAGACTTCTTTTGCCAACAGTATTATATTATGATTCATTTATGACTCGCAGACATTTTTCTGGAGTAATGAAATATTGCTACCTTTTGCAAAATACGGACTTTTGTGGCAAATAGCACTATAATTTAATTCAGACGTGAGGCATATGAGTAGGGTTGCCATGCAAATGAAATCGTGATAACTTTTCGGGATTCGTGTTGGCTACAGTTAGGATCAATAAATAATATCCTACGTACAAATATAAAGAAACAAGTTTATTTTATGCACGATTAAGCATATCTGCCATATTTTTATGACTGCATTATAACATCAGAGCAGGCTTTTATTTTTCCTAATAGTCATAAAATTCACTACAATTGAAGTTTTTCATTTTATATTGTAATAACAAGATTGCTTTAATCGACGATACTTTTAATCTACTACGCTCACCAGACCACTGAGTGTTCATGAGAGCAAATATCCTCTATAACACTGACATTCTGATTAGAACTAAAATAAAAGAAATCTTAAATCTTCCATCTGACACTCCAGACAATATGCTTTACTCATCTAAGAAATACAAAGGACTTGGTCTTCAAATACACGTGATTTGACTATTAGCAGCTCACCGTAAAGAAAATAGGTGAAGTGCTGTTCACATACACAAATGCATGAACAGTTTTACCAATATAATGAGTAGGCCTACTATTCGTAAACTACGTACAATTTTACCAGTTTTAGAACAGGAAAATTAATTTATTTCAGAACTCACCCAATTTCTTGCATACAAAGTTAATCCTCCTATCTTCTAAAGCAGCAAACCTGTCGATGTCTTCATAAAATGTCCGAGTTTAACTGAGGATGGACAGTATATCTCTATGCAAAGCTATGGAGCTAATGATGAAAGTCTCTCCTGTAGTGGATTCCGAGTGAAATTTTCAATCTTTTCAAACAGAAAAGCTTCTTTCATTGGAATAATTTTTTTAAGTTATTTTATACAACTTCTCTATTTTCTTAGCACTTTTTAAAACAAAGAACATATGGAACTGTAGGTCGTTCAGAATTTAAAACATTTTTTTATCCTCATATTCAGTGGCGTAGCATGAAATTTTGAGCAGGGGAAGCTAACTCAAGTTGTCTTTCATGTACATATGAGAAAACGTATTACAAAAATATAGTTTTAAAATAAATAGTAGTCAATGTCAAGTCAGCAGTCCGAAGATTGGTTGGAACCTCGTAACACCAATAAGGTATCACCTCAAATGGTACGTAGTAAAATATGATTTCATGGTTTACACATATCTCTAACAAATAGACACGGTCATTTGTTTTTTAAATCGCACTTTTGTTCGTAAGTCAGTCTTGATAATAGAATTGTCCTAAAAATTCAAGTAAATCGGTGTCAGGAACTGTTATTTCGCTCATTATTTATTATATCAGCCGCAATGCACACCAACACTTCAACTGAACACACCTGACGAAAGGGATAACTCGGAAACTTTCAATGTAAAAGCTAGCTTCTTGAGAGCCTTGCAACAAGGGTAGTTTAGTTAGAAAGGGATGGAGAATCTGCGGGATGGGTTACACAGAAGAATGAGTGTAAGAAACCAGTCTGCTTGGAAGCTGGTGTGTGCAGGCTTCTTGTTTACTGCTGCATCACAAATCATCCTGAGCTGCCGCATCACAATATTCAATGCGTAAATATAAATTCTATTAAAATTAATAAATAATTTTGTCCATAAACTGCAGGTTTATTATGAAATTATTATTAACTGGGGAAGCTGAGGTTTTTAGCTTACATTGACGCTACGCCACTGCTCATATTTAAGCCTACAAAATAGCATTTCTAATATATTACAAACCGTGCCATTTTCTGGATATATATTTCACACTCATTTATCAATATTTTCTATGTACTGATATGTAAGTATTTGTATAATAGCACTATGATGATTAAACATATAATATACACTATGATGTAGAATTAATACACTACATACTCTAAATACATTAAATAAGTTAATATATACATACATAGTATAAACTACATGTGTACATTTATGCGCCCATTAAACTTTCAAATATAAGAGCAAGAACAAAACTGGCAAGCTCATGAGAAGAAATAATACACGCTGTGGAAAACAACTTTTAAACTTTGAGAATGTATGTGGCGTGCATTCCTGATAAAACAACATAGAGCCAGCTAATTTACCACTGCAGGGGTGGCTGCTTGGACACAAGGAATGAGGATACTTTTCTCGAGTCAGGTAGTACATATTATTGTAAAATTTCACAGCCCTTAAACAATAGCCCCCAGCCTAAGAGACCAGCTTCAACCCTTCTCCATTATTAGTACCGTTAGATCTGCAAACTGGTTACTCCATAACTGAAAGACTCAGAAATGCACTTCACTCATACAAACTTTCTTTAGTGCATGACATCACGTTATCATGGAAACCAAGTGCTGTATGAGAATGGAATCCCAAATAATTTCACCTCTACAGTATTGTAAGTTCCAATAGACACCACTTGGCTCTTGTAACAGTTGACATTTTATTCTATTCAGCGGACAGTTACAGGAACTATTTATACAACTAAACACTGTTCATAACGACTGATAATAAAACTTTTATTTTAGAAACACAGTACCGGTAATAACTAGAATTAATTATTAATACGAGATGAAATTGTGTTTTATATGTAAATAGATGAAGTGGCACTTCACCTGAATAACCACCCTGGATTTGACCATTGAAATACAGGCAAGACTGGATAAACTTGGATTGGCAAATATTGGCTCCTCTGATCAGATAAACATACAATCTTTACGAATACTTCTACAGGACAAAGAATAGTGATGAATACTTGCAATATGGTTTTATGTGGCGTGAAGATGAATATAAACAAAATTCCGAGTGTCTTATATACATAAATGTTTTGTCAGATCAGTCGATGCTGCCAAATAAACTAAAAATACATCTCCCCATCTGTTTTAAAATATTCTACACAGAGTTCCACTATCTTTTCTCCAGAAGAAAAGCACTGGTTATAATAATAAAATAATAATAAAAACAAGTGTGTCGCGATATCGTGGGCTTCAGTAAAAAAGGTGTGGGAACCACTAGTCTATTTAATACTTATCCTACCTTGTTTTTGCCTATCATTATATATAATTAAATATGTACCAAACCTATATACACATAGAATTATTCCAATTCAGAAACAACTACGTAAACTAAAAGAACTCCAAAAGGAAATAACATTTCAATGGATACCTAGTCATTGTGGTATACCTGAAAACAAGAAAGTCGATGATATTGCAAAACAGGCAACATATTTGCAACCAAGACCTCTTCAAGTGATACCTATCTCTATCCAGTGCTTTTGCTTCAGTAAAGTCTCATTTTACAAACCTATGGATCAACAATTGGCTCTCTTCTGACAAACGAAAAATTTTACAGTCTGCACAAAAGAAACCAAATGACCTACAAAAACTTGCCCAGACATGTTCAAACATTTTTAACAAGAGCCAGAACAGGTCACATTGTCACTCAATTGTAAAAGGTAAAGGTAAAGGTATCCCCGTAACATGCCAGGAAGGCACTTGGGGGGCATGGAGGTAGAGCCCCATGCTTTCCATGACCTCGGCACTAGAATGAGGTGGTGTGGTCGACACCACGCTCTGACTACCTTTTACCCCCGGAAAAGACCCGGTACTCAATTTTATAGAAGGCTGAGTGAACCTTGGGGCCGTTCTGAAAGTTTGGCAATGAGAAAAAATCCTGTCACCACCTGGGATCGAGTCACTCAATTGTACCTACACCAATTTCACATTTCTGATAATCCTACTTGTCTGTGGTGTAATAATCATGATGAAGATCTGGAACACATTCTTCTATACTGTCCATCCATAAACCACAAAAGAAGTAAATTAAAATCATCAGTACCAGTTGCAGAAGACACAGCCCTGCAGTATATATTGACTACACCCCAACTCTGGCTACTAGCAACAGGCATCTATAATGAACACCGATCAAAATACCCCTCATTTCTCGTGAAAAGCAACAACTGAATAGACTACAGTGGACCAGAGGCTGCTTTTCAGATGAAACAAGTGAAGCACAACTTCACCATAGACTTTTTAAAAATTGAAAAATTCACTTTACTTTTACTATACATCACACTGCGACTGATTTTATAATATTTATATTTATGTACGTTCAAAAATCGCGCCGCACTGAAGAATTAACAAACATAGTGTCGGCACAGTCTAGTATATACAGTCGCGAAGCTCAATACGTAGTAAATATGCAAACATTAGGTATATATTATTTTATTTTAATGTACCGAAGTACATATGATATTTCCATGCAGATATTCTGCGTCATACGATGAAAGAGTAATGGAACGGAGAAAAATTCTCTCCGGCGCCGGGATTTGAACCCGGGTTTTCAGCTCTACGTGCTGATGCTTTATCCACTAAGCCACACCGGCGCTGGAGAGAATTTTTCTCCGTTCCATTACTCTTTCATCGTATGATGACGCAGAATATCTGCATGGAAATATCATATGTACTTCGGTACATTAAAATAAAATAATATATATGATATGCGTAAATCACTTCGTGATTTAAGACGGCGCTTATTCCGTCGGATCCTGGCCAACTAGTCACTCATACCGAGTGCACCTCAGCACATATGTGGACTTCGGTCCTGTGTTCATAGACATCTATGACGTAGTGCAGAGGGCAGCCACTAGAGGGAACCCAAGAGTTGGAGCTTAATCTGAGAAGATTCTAACCGGCGTCGGAGTTGTATCCGGTGTGGCTTAGTGGATAAAGCATCAGCACGTAGAGCTGAAAACCCGGGTTCAAATCCCGGCGCCGGAGAGAATTTTTTTCCGTTCCATTACTCTTTCATCAAACATTAGGCAGTTGCTCACCACTAGGATCGCTAATATCGCCTCATTACAGGCAATGCAAAATAGTACCGTCAGAATCTATTGTTTCTAGCACCCTCAAAACTCAAGCTTCGTGACTGTATATAGTAGACTGTGGTGTCGGTGAATCCACTTCTTGCATTGCGACTTTCTATTTCCACTTGGTATGGTTACTGTAGCAACAAAACTCCGATACGTTTAAGTTCTGCGCCGGTGAAGTGAGCTCGATTTTCCTCCTGTTAGTGTTTCACTCAGCTATGGTTACCATGGCAACAAGGCTACACCCCTCACCCCGCAACAACAGTTAGTATCGTTGCTTTGATCGGACGTGAAATAGTAGAAGAGACGAATTCACGTTCCGCCAATCAACGACAAAGGAACTATTCAATGTAGCCAACTCTAACAATGAAAATTACAGAAATTTGAAAGCTTAAAATTAATTTCACCCATAGAAAAGTCGTAAGCCTACTAAATGAATATATATATTTGTAATTTTTTTTTTAACTGTTTTGCTAAAGAAGCAAGCATGAGTCTAGAGAAAAGTGGAAATATAATGTAAGAGGAATTGAAAAAACATGGTTATGGTGTTAGCGTTGTAGATACTACTGTAGCCTGTTTACAAAGTAAAATTTTTCCACGGTTTCGTGAGCGAGTGTGCATAAAGATCGCGTTGTGTGCATTGTAATATTTTCTCTACTGTTCTTATTACATTAATTATTAGGACTATTTTAAATACTTACGAGTAATATTTGTTCATAAAAAACTACGTGCTTCAGCGATTTGGGCTGTTTATTAACAAATTTGTCTGCGGAAAGAGGTGTTTCTTACATGACTCGCATTAAAAACTATTTGCGTAGTTGCATGTCACAACAAAGATGCTCAGTCAATCGCAAAATATTTCTATGCAGAAGCAAATTATGCACAAAATTATGAAAAAAAATCAGCCTTTCCACAACGATGTTACTGACAAATTCTTTGCCATGAACAGGAGGATTCAACTTCTGTTAAAAAATTGGTATGATTATTTATTACCGTTAATTTATTATTATTATTAGGCCTACTATTACTATTATTATCGTTATCATCAATGTCACGTATTTTAGATATACCGGTATTTAATATACATAAGCCTATACATGATTTTTGTTATAAAATTAGAAGTCGACCTAACACTGCTTCACACACCTTTTACATCACGAGCCACCACTGCAGTGGACTATAGTGGACTTCATGTTGTCAGCAAACAGCTGGATACATTAAGATTGATTGATTTATTCACTAGTTCACACATACCTTACTGTTTATATCAGTTCACTTCTACAGCTAATTCATCATTCAGTTCACTATTCTGATTTATACACAAGTCCTAACGAAGTATTACATGGCAACAGCTGATTAATAATGCGTCACAGACAGCAGACCAGTGCTCAAAGTGGTAATATAACTACTTACGTACATAAATCCAGGTGAGGATCATACTGGCAGTGCATGAGATGTCCCCACACTCCCAGTTGATCATCTCACAGTCTCTATGATTCTGTCGCGAGCCTGGTATCATTTCAAGATGTTAACTATAGCTTTTCCGAGCTGGTCTCTCCACTAAGGTAACCTGTCCCATGGTTTGGACTGTGGCTGCAAGATCAGTAAGGACTACTGCAATGCATTATCTAGCCTGTGGATTTGGATGAGGTGGGCCCAGGATGAATAAATGGTAATATAGCATGCTTGGATATGGATGAGGCATGTATAGTCGGACCATCGGATCTGTGCCCCTGTAAGATATGCAACCTGAACTCTAATTCCTTCTCAGCCTCGGTAATTCATTTCTCTCCCCCACTATTCACAATTTTGGCCTTCTTGAGGGACAGTTTACAATATTTGCACTTGCAGTCCAGTGTTGTCAACTCAACATCAATACTGTAGCACGGAGTGGCGAAAGAAATACAGGGTGTCCACCATGAACCTGACACATTTGAAATTGCTGTATAATTCATACTGCTTGGGGTAAAAAGAAAAGAATGCATGCAATATCAAGAGTAACTCACCAAGTTTTATTAAAAAAATCAGTACACCTCAACATGAGATCCTCTCGTTGCACGAAGAACATTTAGCCTGAATTCAATTTCCTGCCAGGTCTTCTGAAGCATCTCGGGCGTAACGGAATTGACGGCATCTCTTATGCGGCCGCGTAGCTGTTGATCACGAATTTTGTGGCCTGTATACACTTTGTTCTTGACATATCCCCACAAGAAAAAGTCTAGAGGGGTAATATCCGGTGATCGAGGTGGCCATCTTGTCGGTCCATCACGCCCAATCCAGCAACCGGGAAATTGTGTGTCGAGAAATTCTCGAACAATCAGGCTCCAATGTGGTGGGGCGCCATCCTGTTTAAAGATTTCGTTCGGCTGCAAATGTATTAACTGAGGCACAACAAATTGATCCAACATGTCGAGGTAGGTATTGCGCGTAACTGTTCTGCAAAGAAAAAGGGGTCTATGATCAAATTATGCATCAATCCGCACCACACATTTAATTTTGGGCTGTCACGAATGTGTTCCACAATGCAGCGTGGGTTTTCTGACCCTCAAATACACGCATTATGTGTGTTAACTTTGCCCGATAAATGAAAAGTGGCCTCATCAGAAAAAGCAATGCGAGTTAAAAATGTTGGGTCTTCATCAATGTGCTGTAACATGTCGATAGCAAATGCCTGCCTCTTATTACCGTCATCTGGTTTCAGTTCATGAACCAACTGCAATTTGTATGGATGAAACCCAAGAGAGCGATGCAGTATCTTATGTACCGTGGACTTCGGCATCTGCAGTTCTCGTCCCGCTTGTCGAACTGACTTGCGTGGACTTCGTTCATACGCCTGTCTCACTGCTGCTACACGCTCCTCTGATACGCGCACATTACCGCCACCATGCAATTTCACCACACTTCCCGTTGCCAAAAAGTGCTGTTTCCATGTCTTAATGGTGTTCCGTGATGGTGGGTCCTTCTGGAACACGCGCCGAAAGTTGCGTTGCACTTGAATCACCGAATTTGTTTCAGCATACCACCAGATTGCTTGTGCTCGCTCTTGCGCTGTCGCCATTTTGACTTAAGCTACCACAGCGCCACGTACAACCTCTCGCGCGCGTGCGCGCGCGGGTTTTTAAAAATAGCCATCGAAATTTCCACAGTTTCTCTACATAATGCAATGCATGTTACCAACTTATTTCCATTCATTGATTTTTGGCAGCCAAATGAAATGTGTCAGGTTCATGGTGGACACTGTATTATTAAGCAAGTACATAATAGCATTTTGCGATGAAGAGAAACAAAACAGGTCAATACCAGTTTCCTATAAATCAGGCAACGAAAAGAGCAACTGATATCACAGGTGAGGCTTATTTTATTTCAATTGATTATGTATTGAAATTACTTAACTAATACTAATAATACAACATTTTATGTAATTTATATAGGCAGGTCAGAGCTCCTAATAAAGAAAATCAGGAGAGAGGGAGTCTGTGCAGGAGATGAAAAGCTAGAATCACCAGAGAAGAACAGACCAAGGGAACTTTTAATTCTTGTAGATGATATGAACCAATGTATTTTAGGAAGAAAGATACAAGAATTTTATACCATTCAGAAAGAAGCTTCAACATTGAAGAAATTACTGAAGGTTGCGAGAGAAGCAATAATTTCCAAGGTTGGAGAGAAAAACTACGGAAAGTGATTCGAGACATGGGATTTAGGTTTAAAAAATGTAGAAATACAAGATGTATTTTGACTGAAAGAAATAATATTGTAGCATGGAGGATCAGTTATTTATGACACCTTTTGACGGAAGTTTGGCAACATCCCTATTCGGCAAGGTTCATGGCCTGCTGTTTGAAGTGGTGGGAGGAAAGCGGGTGGAATGGAGTGAGTACAGGCATTAACTTTTCCAAGAACAATGACAGCACTGAAGGGGCACAGATCCGATGGTCCGACAATAGATGCACTGCAGTATGGTACCTGTTTTGTTAATTTGAGAACATTACTATACTCATCCTTACCTACGGGAGTGCAAACCTGCAAAAATCTTGCACCACCACACACAATCGTAATATGGCATATTAGTTTACAAGACTGCAAATAAATACAGTTTTATTGTATACAGATTACAAAGAGTTTACAAAACAAAACGCATTACAGGCTAATTCCCCAAGTAATATCTCTGTACAGAAAATTTTGCATTAAAGACACGTGAATACAACAGTCTGATAAACATCTGTTATTACGTAACTAAAAAGATTTCATTATTAATCTTATTAAAGAGGTAACATGCACTAACTCAATTCCGCAAACATACCATGTTTACTTGTTAATTTCCCATTGCATACTTGCAATGTTGAAATTTTATTAATTTAATTTTTCAGTGTCCCTTTTAATAAATTAGCATAATGGTGCATTTATTTTAATGGCCTAAAGAGTAAGCAAGTCAGTTACTAGGGTTTATGACACATTTTGTGTCTTATCTTCTAAGAAAATACATTTTATCGTGTCTAAATTTATGTTATGTTTCACATTCCTTACATTACAGATGTAAATGATGAGATTCTTTGGATAACAACCTTTCAGTCTGTCAGAATAACAGTTTTTCTTTTGTTGAACATATTTTCGGTTTGAAAAAAAAAAAACACTAGATTTATAGATATTTTAATTTCAGCATCAACGTTAGTAATCAGTTACACTAAGAAAATCAGACCTACCCTCATTAATTGAAATTCATATTCATGATACATTGTCAATACCAGAAAAATAATTTTTGTGACAACAATTGACAATTTTAAGATATTATAGCTTTTTTTTTTTCCATCTTTTAGATTGTTACAGTAACTAATGCTAAATTTACACTATTTAGAGAATTAATTGTTAATAAAGAATTTTCTTCCTATGATTTTTTAATCTGAAAGTACTGACATTGCTACAGAGAAAAGATTTTCTTGAAATGACAATATTCACCATGTTTTTTTTTAGATTATATCGAGTTTGCACAGTTTTAATTAGAAGAATAGTAGCAAAAATCACATACCAACACTGAAAAATTATCACAAAAATGATCTTTCTGGCATCGGCAAGGTATTATAAATATCACCTTGAACGAATGGAGGCAAGTCTAGTTTACCTAGCATAACTGATTCAACACTGAAATTAAAACAATCTCTATAGCCCTAATATTCCTTTTAAACCGAAAATATGTTAAACAAAAAAATGTTCTCCAAGCAATCTCATCTGTGACTGTATCAAGGCACAAAGGCATCAGAAATACTCCACAGGATTAAAACACTTAAAAAATTCAACAAACATCATCTTCCATCCCACACTGGAGTGGCAGGAAACAAATGACAGACCAACTGGCAAAGCAAGGCACCATCCTACAACATACCCTTTTAGGTATCCAAGCTGTAAAAACTGTTCGAAAAAGATCAGCCCAAATTCATAAAAATAAACAAGTCCAGGAAATGTCAAAAGACAAAACCTATGAAAACATAGGTAATACACAAACCCTGACTAAATAAAAATTGCCTCGCAGCTCGATGAATATTCTGCATTCAGAAAGAAAAAAAAACACACACACACACACACACACACACACACACACACACACACACACACACACACACACACACACACACACACACACACACACACACACACACACACACACACACACACACACACACACACACACACACACACACACACACACACACACACACACACACACACACACACACACACACACACACACACACACACACACACACACACACACACACACACACACACACACACACACACACACACACACACACACACACACACACACACACACACACACACACACACACACACACACACACACACACACACACACACACACACACACACACACACACACACACACACACACACACACACACACACACACACACACACACACACACACACACACACACACACACACACACACACACACACACACACACACACACACACACACACACACACACACACACACACACACACACACACACACACACACACACACACACACACACACACACACACACACACACACACACACACACACACACACACACACACACACACACACACACACACACACACACACACACACACACACACACACACACACACACACACACACACACACACACACACACACACACACACACACACACACACACACACACACACACACACACACACACACACACACACACACACACACACACACACACACACACACACACACACACACACACACACACACACACACACACACACACACACACACACACACACACACACACACACACACACACACACACACACACACACACACACACACACACACACACACACACACACACACACACACACACACACACACACACACACACACACACACACACACACACACACACACACACACACACACACACACACACACACACACACACACACACACACACACACACACACACACACACACACACACACACACACACACACACACACACACACACACACACACACACAAAATATTAGCTCTTCACGAATTTATTGGTCGCAGACTGCTGATATGTTTACTATGAAATAATGGTTTCAATTTCTGATACCTCACCTTAATATTGCTACTTCATCCCCCAGCTGATGTCACACAATAAAAATATGGCTAAAATCACAATCCTCACATACAGAAATTTATACAACGCAAGACTAGCAACTTTCAAGACAACTATCTTAAGCTGTTGATATTCATACTAAAAATGATAATAAAAAGGGAATTAGATTGGTCCCATCAAGAATGGATTGCCCTATCACACTGTTAAACCAAGCCATCACGAACTTGCCAACTTCCTCAGAGAAGCCATCTTCAGTTCTGGGGCAGTACTGATCTTCAGCATCTTGCTTTGGGAATACTTCTTGGGCACAGCCTGTAATTTGAAACAAGGAATTCAGCAGATTGCACATAGCTTCAAGTGTTCTGAACAGGAAAAGAAGAGAGAAAAGGAAGGATGATGAACAGAAAACAAAAAGAGCCCAAAGAGAAAAGTCAAGGAACCAGAGAGAGGGAAGAAATCGCTTGCGCTCATTTCATAAACAAACATACTCGCATCTTAATTACTACCATTATAGGCTTGTTGCATAATGTACTACAGAGTGATTTATATAGAACTGACACATTTCTTTCTTTAATTATTCCGTTGAAAATTCATTCAATGACCCAATTTTAGCACCAAATTAAGCAGAATGTTCTGAAGTTTCGATTCCTTGTCACTAGATGCGCAGATGTTTATGTTTTATTCCTATTGTTGGCAGCTGTTTTCGACATTTTGTGTCAACGTGAAAATGCAGTACACATTAAATCAACGACTCTTATGTGAACTCACAGAACTCACGCCATTGGGCCATCGAAAATCCACATGTCATCAATGAAGCACCTATGCACCTGGTTAAAATCTGAGTTCGGTGCGCAATATCAACACAGAGAATAGTGGGGCCAATTTTTTTTAACCAGACTGAACACTGCAGAGTACCGACTGATTTTCATGGAGTTTGTTGAGCAACTGGACGATGTAGAGCTGAGTCAAGGATATTTTCAGCAAGATGACGCTACATGCCATACATCAAATGAATCCATGGAACTAATTGCAAGTTTCTTTGACGACCGAATAATTTCCAGGAACCTGTGGCCACCGAGATCTCCGGATTTGACAACGCCGGACTTCTTTCTATGGGGTTACTTAAAAGACAGCATTTACGCCACACGTCCCCAGACATTGGACGATCTGAAGCACATCACACAGGAGATTCAAGCTATTGACAACAGAGTCCTCCAACGAGTGGCCAGTAACATGGAACAACTTGTTGAGTTGTGCCTTATGCAGGATGGAGGACATTTTCAACATTTGCTATAGAGGTAAATAATCTCCCAAAATTCCTCTACATTTTAGGTATAATAAGTTGTCGCTAGCACAATTAGTTTTGAAACAATTAATGAAAGAAATGTGTAAGTTCTATATAAATCACTCTGTATTACAGTAGTACAGACTGTTTGTGCAGTGCGATCCGACAAGAAACAGGCCCACAGTCAAATACATGGAAGCGAGAGCATGTAGAAAAGAACAATATACTGCAGGGTAAGATTGCTACAGAAATATAAACAAATGGAGTCTGCTGTTTGTAACCACATGCCCAACAAACACCACGAACTTTCGATTGGTTCCATTTTGGTAATCGTCTATAATAAAAAAGAATAGGAAGTGTTAGCAATTTCAGATTCCTGTCATAGGCTATTTTGAACAATGATTTGTCAAATAGTATTATATAATAATCTCTGGAAAGTGGTGTGAAGAGGGAAGTTTTACATGCTTACCTGACACTTAGACATTCCTATCTGAACCAGAATACTGGCCAGTTTCTTGACAATAGGTTTCAGGTCACTAAATGAGTATGTACTGTAATGCACAAGTGTCTTTGTCCACACAGCCTTCTTCTCAGTATTGTACAGCCTGTGGAAACAAGTTTATATCAGCATTCCTGATACCTGTGTACAGTAATAGATAGATTTATTCATTCCATAATATTCTTACATTTGCTTTATAGCATAGAATAAAGAACATGTCCAATTCTTACGTTTAAATATAAATGCAATACATATAAAATGCAAATATGAAATTTGTATAGAATTAATACCTTAATAACAATAATATTTTATACAATGTAATATGTTTACAATTTAATAGTATTAAAATATTTACACAGTGCTATGAAATGTCAAGAATTCATCTACAGAATAGAAAGTGTGAGATATTAAGTAATTTTTTAGTTTTACCTTAAATAATGCAGAGTTTCGGCTCTGATTCTTAATGTCTTCAGGAAGACTATTGAACATTTTTATCGCCATGTAACTTACTCCCCTTTGACAGCACGATAAATTTGATGATGGCGTATGAAAATCATTCTTTCTGCGGGTATTTATACTATGTATGGCTGAGTTAGTTGGAAAATTTTCTTTATTACATAAGAGGAAATTTATTATAGAGTATATGTATTGATTTGTTAAGGTCAGAATCTCTAATTTTTTAAAAAATAATCTATGATTTTCTAGCCTTTGCTCCAACTATTAATCTAATGGCTCTTTTTTGTAATAAGAATATATTTTTACTATCAGCAGAATTTCCCAAAAATATTATTCCGTAGGACATTATGGAATGAAAATAGGCAAAATATATTGTCTTTAAGATGCTGCTGTTTAGAAATTGTTATAACGACCTAATTGCAAAGCATGCTGAGCTAAGTTTGGGGGTTATTTCTTTGATATGATTTTTCCAATTTATTGTATTATTAATATGCAAACCAAGAAATTTGGTTGTTGATGTTTCTAGTAGAGGTATATTGTTGATAGTTGTGTCCAATGTTTCAGAGATTAAATTTGAAGTGGTTTTAAATTGAATTATGTTAGTTTTATTAATGTTTAATGCTAGTTTATTGGTTGTAAACCAGTCAAATTTTAAGGAGAATTATTTCTGTTTTATATTTGAATGTGGCAAAGTTCTTGTCTGTAATTATGATACTTGTGTCATCTGCAAGTAGTATAGGATAACCTATTCCTTTTATTATGGGGCCAAGGTCTTTATAAAAATTAGAGAAATGAAGAGGCCCTAATATAGATCCTTGTGGGACCCCTTTATGAACATTTCCCCATGTTTAAGTAGATTTAAAGGAGTTATTAAAAGCATTGATTTCAACTTTGTTTTCTGTTTAGGAGATATGACTCAAACCAAAACTAATGTATGGATTTTTTTTTTCATATTCAATACATAAGAATCAATCTAAGAGAAAATAATGAATCAGTAGGGTTGGCGATTTTTTTAAATTTAGCATTTAGCTTTTATACATTCGTCATTTGGAGTTTTGTAATACTTTGAAGGGGGGGGGGGAAGAAGAAGAAGAAGAGACTGTAGGTTAATATAGGAAGATAGGCCAAGTCTTCTGAAAATATCAATGTGAAATTAAAATTACACAGTACTTATACACAGAATATACCTGTATATATTGTTCTGTCATTGTGTTCTCTCATTACTTACAATTAAATTGTATTTACTGAAAACTCTTTCAACATCTACACTGTTTGTAGAACCCCAAATACTTTTATTATATACAGGGTGTTTCAAAAATACGGGGCATAATTTCAGGTATGTATTTCCCAGATGTAGACAATCAAAATAGTTCATTACAACATGTGTCCGGAAATGTTTCATTTCCGAGTTATGGCCTTCACAACATTGAAATTCACCGGAACGTTTTTCTTTCCGCAGGTCGTTGTCATTACAGAAGATGTTCAAAATGTCCACCTCCTGCTTGAATATAGACCTCACATCGATGTGTCATTGACCTGCGAACACGATCCCAAACTCCAGGAGTATTGCGTGTGTCCTCAGAACATGCCACAATTCGATTCCGAAGGGATTCCAAATCAGGCACCGGAGACGAATAAACCAATGATTTTAAATGGCCCCACAAGTAGAAATCGACAGGGTTCAGATCAGGCGAGCGTGGAGGCCAAGCAATTGGACCACCTCTACCCATCCATCGATCAGGAAACCTTCGATCCAAGTACCGGCGAGCCGTACGACTGAAGTGTGCAGGAGCGCCATCATGCAAGAAGTGAATGTGTTGACGATTGATCAGTGGAGTGTCTTCTAAAACATGAGGTATGGTTCCAGTGAATTTCAATGTTGTGAAGGCCATAACTCGGAAATAAAGCATTTCCGGACACACGTTGTAATGAACTATTTTGTTTGTCTACATGTGGGAAATACATACCTGAAATTATGCCCCGTATTTTTTAAACACCCTGTATATATATTAATTTGTCCTACAGAATTTATCTGTAATATTGACACTTAGGAGAAAAATTTGCTCCGGAGCTGGGGATCGAACCCGGGTCCTTGGTTCTACGTACCAAGCGCTCTGACCACTGAGCTATACCGAATTCAATCCACAGCACCAGACCGAATATTCTTCCTTCGAGGTTTCCCTTTAATGGCAGTTTACATTGGACACACGTCAACATATATATGCCGAACTTTGAGTCAGGCCACAAAGGGAAACATCGAATGAGGAAAGTTCGATCCGGTGCTGTGGACTGAATTCGGTGTAGCTTGGTATGTAGAACCAAGGACCCAGGTTCGATCCCCGGTGCTGGAGCGAATTTTTCTCCTAAAATATTAAGTCCCAAATACTTTGCAGAGCTGGTTGGGCAAACTCTGGGTATGTAAACTTTAAAGTCAACAACATTTGCAAGCAGTCCACATCTTTATTCTTATGGATATTTTGAACAATTTGGGTACGAAAATATTCATAACCCTCAACAAAGCTGTTCATGTTAACATACGGGCTATTCCATGAAAAAGATTAAAGAATCTTAAAAATAATAATATATTATATAATTTCTACTAATTGACTCTGTAATAAAAAAGATTATATTACAAGAATCGAAAATAAAATTAGGACTTTATACATAGTTGAAGTTGACAGTCTGCATAAAATGGTTTTGTATTAGAAAAAGTAAAATTTGCACACCTATCTAATTTTCTGTACGTCAAAATTGTCAACTTTATATACAGGTGCTGTTCACAGTTTCAACTTCTCACTCAAGCAATAAAAAATTGTCGAGGTAAGTTTCTTTGCCATTACAGCACTTAAGTTAATATGTACTGGTGTCACACCCATAACAAAAAAGTAATTAAGTTTATAACTAAACTAAAATTAACAAGTTTGTTAAAATTGGCAGAAGACTAGGAATGAGATCATCATCATCATCATCCCCAAAAATAATGTAATGTCAAACTTTTAAAGGTTTTTTTCATCATGTATTTTCTATCACACCCATAACAAATAGGTCCAGGAGGATTACAATGTTGCTTGCAAATAGAAATGATACAGAAAAGATTTTTACGTTATTTATAGTTTAAAAAACATCACGTGTCGTCTTATGACAAGCAAATTTCATATAATCAGTTACTTTTTTAATTTAATTATAAAACTTTAACATCTCGACGATTAATAAATAGTCAAATTTTCCTCTACAAGACTTAACAGTACATTGAATAACTGTGATTTTCTTAAATTCCTTCAGTTCAATGTAAAAAAAAAAAAAAAAAAAAACAATTACGTCATAGGCAACCTTTTGTTATCCCCATTCCTAGAACTGTTTTCTTCAAGAACTCTCCATTGTTTGTTATGTGTAATACTTACAACTCTGTCTTTAAGCTGTGATTCTCAATTAGATTTCAGTTTAAAAGTTGACAAATTTCATACAATATTAAAAAGAATTGTATTTCCTTAGATATTTAAATTATGAACAAGTGTATTATAATGTTTTTACTCTATTTTTTAAATAATTTTGCATCATTATATTGACATTTGGCACTATATTAACTGCAATACTATATTCTAGCATCTATTACCTTATGTATTTTCTTTCTTTCGTTTGTGTTGTTTGTTTTGTTTTTTCTTATTATGCATTTTATGTATGTATCTGTGTAAGTCACCTGTAATTGGAAGCCTGCTTCTGTTTGTGGTGTATTTAAATAAATAAATTGTGGTGCTATCCACATGTGAGTAGGCTTAGATTGGCCTAACTACGTAGGGCCTTGAAATGATTTTATATTTTTTTTTTAGACGTGTAGAAAAGGATTTTTTTTTAATTGTTGGTCATTAGAGAAGAGAGGATTTCCTCTATAAATGGGATATGAACCCATTAGCTTATTTAGCTTACATCTCAACTAAGGATGAGGCCGAATTCTTTTTCTTTTTTTTAATTATAAATCAGTTTGATCAATGTTACTTTTTAAATGGAGTCTACAAGCAGCCTCGTAATTTAATGCGATTACTTAGCAAGGCCAAAGTATTGTTACACTTCCATGAATTCTCTTGTGAAAATAATGGTTAACAGAAAAATATACACTAAGGATGATTTCAGAAAAGTACAATTGGAAAAATGGTCCAGTAATTCAATCATAAAAATTTTTTTCTGTGAAATATTATGAAGCTCGTTAAAGCTGTACTTACCACAGTCCTAAATACAAAGATGCAGCAGAAATTAATGAAGGCGAAATATGACACAGCTCGTAATCTATCAGACTTAGTTCCAGGATGTACTTAGCCATAGCATGATTCACCGACTGAGCCTGAAATCAAGAACGGAAGAAGGATTCATAGCAGGCACATATATTGTACATGGACAACTTATGAACTATCTCGACGAACACAAACTCCTTGATGACTATCAATCGGGTTTTAGACATAGACACAGCACTTCTACAGCCCTACTTAAAGTAACTGAGGACATCCGTGAAGCTATGGATAGGGGTGAAGTAACGGCACTAACTCTTCTCGATTTCAGCAATGCCTTTGGTTCTGTTGATATCGACTTGCTTCTTGCAAAGATGAAGGCTTTGCATCTGTCAGACAATACCTTGAGCTGGATGGACTCCTACCTACGTGACCGCCAACAGTGTGTTTCACTTGATAATCAATTCTCCTAATGGAGATGCACAAAGGCGGGAGTGCCGCAGGGCTCCGTATTAGGACCACTACTTTTCTCTATCTACATTAATGACGTATCAAAGAACTTACAGTATTGCCGATATCACCTCTATGCCGACGACCTACAACTTTACATACATTCCAGACCCAATACAATCAATGAATCGATTGACAAGTTAAATTGTGACCTAGCCACTGTCTCCACTTGGGCGGCCAATTTCGGACTCGCACTTAATCCAAGTAAGACTCAAGCCATAATTATTGGACATAAGCGTTTAGTTAACTCCCTTAATAACAGTAATCTTTCAGTTGTTACCCTTAACAACACGCTAATCCCTTATTCATCTGTCGTAAAAAATCTTGGCTTCTTTTTTGATAATAATCTAAGTTGGAATTTTCAAGTTAAAGAAACGATAAAAAAATCTGTTCCTCCATTCACTGTTTGAGTCGCTTGAGAAACTTCTTGCCCCAGCAACTAAAACTTACCCTAGTGCAAACCCTAGTAACGCCACACTTCGATTATTGTGACGTTTTGTTAAGTGACCTAAGTTCTGAATTGTCAGTCAAGTTACAGCGAGCTCAGAATATGTGCGTCAGATACGTGTGCAATATCCGACGGTATGATCACATATCACCGTCCTTCGCAAGTCTCTCGTGGCTCCGACTTAAAGAACGTAGAACTTTACACTCTTTGTCTTTACTCTTTCGAATTCTGCACACTTCAACACCAAATTACCTTTCGTCTCGTTTCTCTTATCTATACTCTAACCACGACGTAAATACCAGATCACTTATCTGTGGCACGCTAAGTATACCTCTTCATAGAACATCTTGTTATTCATCATCTTTTACAATATCCACCTCGCGTCAATGGAATTCCTTGTCACAAAGTATTAGGGGTGCAAGACAATAAACACCTTTAAGAACAGCTTAAAAGATAACCTTATTAGCATTTCACTCCAATCATACTGATTTAAACTATCACTGACTACATTGTTACTTTTTTCTTTAGACATCATCCTGATTGTGCTGTATTTTAATTGTCTCGTAATAATCTCTTTCTATTATCTAATATTATTTGAAATATATTAACATTCTATGTATTTTAGTTTAATTCTGCTACACAGTTTATTTCAGTGTTTAATTAATAGTTCATAGTATTTTGTTGTTTAATTTGTAAATAACTTTTGTATACATGTAACTCTCCTCTAAATCAAATTGTTGAATTCTTTGTAAGTTCATGCATATGTATATACACTTTTTGCTGGTTGAGTGGAAGAGAAGGCCTTACGGCCTTAACTCTGCCAGCTAAAATAAATCATTATTATTATTATTATTATTATTATATATCTGATGGATACCAGTCATCCCTCTCAGCATTATCTCCACTTATAATATCAGTAGTACCAGCGCTATACCGACTACAGTACCCAGGCCGACCCAGATCTGGAGGTACCAGTCTGGAAATTTGTGTCGTGTGTACAGAATTATTGCTGACAAGCAAGTCCATCTATGAGCTCAATCACAAACCAATGAGAGATGTTGCTTGTGTGTTAATTAAATTAATATATAACATTCAACATCTTCCCACAGTAAGTTGAGTAAGCATTTTGAAAAATAGTTGTTTCATACTTTGCTGATATAGGACCAAGAGGAACGACTGCATTCCTTACAGATTTATTGAGATGAGATACAATCACTTACATGGGCTGCCTTACTGTAACGTCGTAAAAAATGTATAGGAAGTGGACGAGATAAGTTGAAATTTAAAGTCCGGATGATGTTCTTCTCCATGCTCAGGATTTCTTCTTTTGTGTATGCATTATCACAGATGTATACAAAATCTCCCACCTCTGGAGAAAACATTTCTTCATATTTACATGCTACGAACATCGAACCAACACCCACCAGCTGTAGTTTTTTTCGTGTGGTTGTATTAACTTCCTGAAATCACAATGTACAGTAAGTCCCAACTTAAGTCCAGTAACATCTTTTTGTATTCAACAGATAATGGAGAAAAAAATGAGAGTATAAGGGTACAGTATATCAGTTATTCATAGATTTCAAAAAGGCATAGGACTCGGTTAAGAGAGAAGTTTTATATGATATTGTTATTGAATTTGGTATTCCCAAGAAACTAGTTCGATTAATTAAAATGTGTCTCAGTGAAACGTACAGCAGAGTCCGTATAGGTCAGTTTCTATCTGATGCTTTTCCAATTCACTGCGGGCTAAAGCAGGGAAATGCACTATCACCTTTACTTTTTAACTTTGCTCTAGAATATGCCATTAGGAAAGTTCAGGATAACAGGCAGGGTTTGGAATTGAACGGGTTACATCAGCTGCTTGTCTATGCGGATGACGTGAATATGTTAGGAGAAAATCCACAAACGATTAGGGAAAACACGGAAATTTTACTTGAAGCAAGTAAAGCGATCGGTTTGGAAGTAAATCCCAAAAAGACAAAGTATATGATTATGTCTCGTGACCAGAATATTGTACGAAATGGAAATATAAAAGTTGGAGATTTATCCTTCGAAGGGGTGGAAAAGTTCAAATATCTTGGAGCAACAGTGACAAATATAAATGACACTCGGGAGGAAATTAAACGCAGAAATATGGGAAATGCACGTTATTATTCGGTTGAGAAGCTTTTATCATCTAGTCTGCTGTCAAAAAAAATCTGAAAGTTAGAATTTATAAAACAGTTATATTACCGGTTGTTCTGTATGGTTGTGAAACTTGGACTCTCACTCAGAGAGGAACATAGGTTAAGGGTGTTTGAGAATAAGGTGCATAGGAAAATATCTGGGGCTAAGAGGGATGAAGTTACAGGAGAATGGAGAAAGTTACACAACACAGAACTGCACGCATTGTACTCTTCACCTGACATAATTAGGAACATTAAATCCAGACGTTTGCGATGGGCAGGGCATGTAGCACATATGGGCGACTCCAGAAATGCATATAGAGTGTTAGTTGGGAGACCGGAGGGAAAAAGACCTTTGGGGAGGCCGAGACGTAGATGGGAGGATAATATTAAAATGGATTTGAGGGAGGTGGGATAATGATAGAGACTGGATTAATCTTGCACAGGATAGGGACCGATTGCAGGCTTATGTGAGGGCAGTAATGAACCTTCGGGTTCCATAAAAGCCATTTGTAAGTAAGTAACGTGTCAACAAATGCATACACATTCCTCAGCAATACTAATGAACTTATTAGATACACACAAAGATTTTAATTATTGGTACTGTATATAATAGAAGCCCATTATAACACAGTTATCATGGCATGTACAATCCTTTCGCTGTTAGAAAAATCCTAATATAAACAATAGCACGTAACTGAAGTGAGGCTTCATTGGCAGCTGTTTGGCGCCATAGATTCTCAGTACGTGTTCCCGCCTACTGTTGTACATTCTGTTCCATGTTAAACATTTCCCGTTACTCGTCAAGTAGGCCTAACCTCACTACTATGCATTCATTTGCTTAGGAAACATTTACTTTTTTAATATTATTGTAATTGAAACTCACATAAGTTATTATATACATTTAAGACTATTTGTTTTTCTCTGCTTTTGAATGGGTTTCTACTCTTATGTTTAATAACCACACACACCGATACAGAAGCTATACTTCAGTACCACGTGCTTACGTGAACAACTACAAGCTCAAGTGATGCCAGCTTGTTACAAGAACAGACTACCTCGATATTACTGTTGGTATTCATCCGCATTCATAGTACATAACAAAATATAAAAGTAGCTTTTCTTTTACATAGCATTTTACATATGAGTGAAGTTATAGTCCGGGTCAGCTTACTTCATACCCTAAGGGTGAAACATAACCATTTTTCCCCTATTACTACAGATGCTAGTGGATTTTGGTGATTTTCTAGTTTGCAGGTTGAATTTTCTTTTACCAACTTCGTTTACAATTTCGATACTGATAAATACTACAAATGGTAGTGATTTTGTAACTTATGTTGGCAGATGAGACAAATGTTGTCAGTATTGGAGTTCCATGAAATTAAAATTGTACTAGATTTCTGAGTCGGTTACTTGAAGCTAGTGAAATTTGAACAAACTAATTAATTAATATTAATACATAATAGTTATTTTATGTGTTGCGTTGTTATAATTCAAGATTATAGTCAGGTAAGTTTTCGGAGTTAGTACTAACAATTTTATGTGGTCAAACAAAATACATTTTTAGGTTAAGTCTCGTAATTCAATTGTTTAGTCATATCAATGAATTTCATATTGCCACACAAAATATATAACATGTTGATCTCTTTCTCGTATAGTTTGCCTACGAAAATATGTTACTATTTATTGAATTATTTAGAATAACCTTTCAACATTAAGGTAAAGTACGGTACGTAAATAAGTCATTCAGTACGCAGGATTGTGTGATATTTGGTAACAGTTGGCAACACTGACAAGACGGCAATATTTGCTGTTTAGGAACTGTTCTTACCTGATCCTCATTTAACAACTAGAATTCAATGTTTTATTTTCAAATAATACAAGATTATGGTTTCCAAATACAAACTATATTTTCCTGCGTCATGCGAGCGTTTCCACTGGCAGCCAATCACGGGTATGACAGCCATGTGCTTGTGTTTACATTAGGATTTTTCTTACAGCAAAAACAGTATAGTTCTCCCCTGCGTTATATAGCTTAACCACAATATATCTGAATATGGCCTGTAGAGAGAAAAATGATATGATGGACAGTCTGGGAAAATACTACTCGAATAATCCCTGCACCCTAATTTTATGGAAATAAATCTTGAAAAAATGTTTTTTTTGTGTCCCCCCCCCCCACTTTTATTAAAAAGAAAAATTGTTACACGATGTATTTATTATATTGGTCATGTTGACACATTTCACTTGAAATGACACATCCGAACTGTCTTTTTTCACTTATACAATCACAAAGCCTTTTTTAGATTTCCGGAAACTTGACTTTTCGCCCTCGAAATGCTCAGCGATTAACACTGATCTGTTCAAGTTGCATTTTATTCTTACACCAATCACATATGCAGCTTTCACCTACAATGTATTTCCTTCCTGCTATGCAGTAACCAACTTATTCTGCTTCTTGAATAATACTGGTAAGCAATTTTTCTTTCGCAGTGAAAAATATATAGGACAAACTTCAAGCCCTGATTAACACCTACTGAACTGACCGCATCTGATTCAACACTTCCCACTACTAACCCACGCTGTAACACACTTTCGCTTCAAGGTCAGAGTACCAACCTTGCTGCAAATAATACCCACACCATATCTTAAGCAAGAAATTTTCTAATCATACCTGAAGGTACCTGTCGATGATTGCCACAGTGAGGTATAAAGTTTCCAGCAACAGGTGAAACTGTTGGTGCACATCAACAAGCCAATCAATCAACACTGATCGCATCCTGCTGGTCACTTCCTGGCCTTGCAAATAATTCTCTCGTATGGGGTATTGCAGCTGAAATCAACAGTAATATAACTACAATATATTCACATAATCCAATACATCTCATAACTAGCATTACCAATCTATACTAATACGAGGGGGATCCAGGAAATAACCACCATTCGCGCATACCCGCCGCGCAGCTGACTCCCCTTCCTTGTTTGAAGGTCAACTGGCTTCCTTAACATGTGTTCTCATAATGTTGTGAGTACTGGTTGCAACAAGTCGCCATTGTGCATTTTGTGTTACTTCAAAATGAATGACGTGATTGATAATCCCGCCGACTGTGAGGTGAGGAGTGTGATTCGATTTTTGAATACCGACATTTGAAACCTGCAGAAATTTACCGGCAATTGAAAGAAGTGTATGGTGATACTGTAATGAATGAAAGAAATGTGAGAAAATGGTGCGAAATGTTCAACAATGGGCGAACAAATTTCCACGATGAAACTCGACCTTCGCCCATCACTCATCACAGAAGACCTGCAGACTAAAGTGAATGACAGAATCTTGCAAGACAGGCGCACATCACTCGACGAATTGCATATTGCCTTTCCTGACATTTCTCGTTCTTTGCTTGGTGAAATTGTGTCGCAACATCTTGGCTACCACAAAATATGTGCACAATGGGTTCCACGGCAACTGAGTGACCAACACAAAACTCAGAGAATGGCCTCAGCATTGACATTCTTGATGCGATATCACACAGATGGAGACGCCTTTCTTGATCAAATTGTGACTGGTGATGAGACCTGGGTATCTCACAACACCCCAGAGACCAAGCGCCAATCACGTCAGTGGCATCGTCCCTCATCACCCAAGAAACCGAGAAAATTCAAACAGACTCTCTCAACACAAAAAGTCATGGCTACTGTCTTTTGGGATCGCAAAGGTGTTCTTTTGCTGGATTTCATGCCAAAAGGCACTACGATCAATGCAAATCGTTATTGTGAGACTTTACGAAAACTACGGCGAGCCATCCAAAACAAGAGGCGAGGAATGCTTTCGAGAGGAGTTGTGCTTCTTCACGACAACGCCCACCCGCACACTGCTGCTTCAACTCGAGAATTGCTGGATCAATTCGGTTGGGAAATCTTTGATCATCCGCCCTATAGTCCAGACCTTGCTCCTACGATTTTCACCTTTTCACTAAGCTGAAAGACTTTCTGGGTGGTACGCGTTTTGGAAGTGATGAAGAGTTGAAGACAGTGAACACCTGGCTTAATGAACTGGCGGCAGAGGAGTATAACACGGGAATTCTAAAGTTAGTGAACAGATGCGACAAATGTTTAAATGTAGGTGGTGATTATGTAGAGAAGTAAAGGAAGCTTCAGTTATGTAACAGACTTTGTTTTTTCAAATAATTTTTTTTTTTTTTTTTTTTTTAATTATTACAACAAAACGGTCGTTATTTCCTGGATCCCCCTCGTAATAAATCTGTAGCCGAAATTTTTCTGGTAATTTTCGATTTTTCAAAAATAATTGGTCCTAACATATATAATTAACCACCATGAAACCGAAAATCGCTTTTTTGAAATTTTTGTTTGTATGTCTGTCTGTCTGTATGTCTGGGTGTTTGTTACCTTTTCACGCGATAATGGCTGAATGGATTTATATGAAAATTAGCATAAATTAAGTTCGTTGTAACTTAGATTTTAGGCTATATGGTATTCAAAATACGTTATTTAAAAGCGGGGTTATAAAGGGGCCTGAATTAAATCGAAATATCTCGCTTATTATTGATTTTTGTGAAAAATGTTACATAACAAAAGTTTCTTTAAAAATCATTTCCGATAATTTTTATTCTTTGAAAAATTTTGATAGGACTGATATTTAATGAGATAAATGAGTTTTAAAATTAAAATAACTGCCATCTAAGGTGGTGTAATGAAATAAAAAACAAATGACTTCGTCTATATGGGGCCTTGGACAACAACAATCGAAAGCTATGAAAGACAGCCTACAGAGAATGTTTCTGTGTTTGTATGAAGTAATATCGGAAGCTAAATTAACCGATTTGTATAATTAATTATTATTTCACCATTTGAAAGTGTAGTTTCTCTAGATGGACATAATGCTATAATGTTATTACAGTAACTTCTGAGTGAATTGAGGACAGGTAAGATTAAAATAGCTTCCTATGCACAGAAAACTTGATAGGCTATTCTATATATTAGTTTTCTGTATTTCTTAAAATAATGATTATGTAAGTTACATCCGTTATCAGCACACTTTTTATATACTATAATATAATATAATATAAGTTATTTAAGTTATTTGAAGGGTTCAGAACCATAGTGGGCCAAGCGCCATTTATTGAATACGTAGAAAACAAGGGTTAAAATTAAGTTATTACCATAATTCAATGGAAACCTATAGCAAGTAAAAGTATACACATTAAATCTAAATGATGTCAATGTTCATTAAACTATGGTTGCATGTTATAAAAATTAAGAAACATGTTAAAGGAATTGTCATTGCACCAAATGAGTGTCTCTGGACCAAAATGATCGCATTTTAATTATATAAATACAATTTAAATTAAGTAACATATTCAGCAATTTATCCTTCTATCAAACACGAATGTTCCCTGGATCAAATGTCCTATTTTAATTATGTAATTACTTTATATTTATTTCTAACGGGTGCAGCGGAGCGCACGGGTATGGCTAGTTTAATAATAAACTTAATTCTTTCCAAATCAAATGGCTTCTCAGATAAGTGAATGAAAATATCTGGGCAACATGATGGAATTATTATTCTTATTATTGAATTTCCAAGAACAGCAACCCTATTTTACAAATGTATGTATGCTAGGCCAATGATTTTCAACCTGGAGGGCCAAGATGGGTCAAGAGAGTAGTTAATGAGGGACCCAAAACAAAACGACAAAGCAGTAGCAATAACAACAAAGATGATTTTTTAAAATTTGTTTAAACATCCTACTATTATGTGTTTAATAAAAACACTACTGAACTGTTTTGTTTCTTAATTTGGTACCAAATTTCACATAACTATGTTCTACATTCTACTCTACACCACAGGCCAGACAGCCACACTAAAGTAACGAGAGGAAGCTGGGCTTCATCATAAAAAATGTTGACAAACATTGTACTAGGATATAGTTTTACACAGATATATGGACAACTAGTGAACAGGAAAGACTTCGATTTAAGAATATTACTTCCTATGAAATCTTAAAAATATCAGTGATAAATTTTTTAAACTCTTAACAAGCTTTGTTTCAGAAATACTTGTGGTACAGGTGGTATAGATAAATAAATTTATTTAACGACTCTCGCAACTGCAACTCTGGCTTTCTGAAATTTGAAACTTATACAAACTTACCTCCAAGGACCTTAGATAATCATAAATATCGTTGACATATTCAGATAGGAGATAAGGGTCGTTCTTGTCGTCTTTGTCAATGTCCTCCACACCCTCCAAATCCCGAGTACTGGGTTTAACTGGTGCAGTTGCAACTGGCTGAGACAATTTACTACTCGATGGTTTACTCTGTATGGCTGAAGGCTTGTTCTTGGAGACAACTGTACTCAGAGGAAGCTTGTCATTCCTGGAAGTAGAAGAAATGTATCAGTTTACAGTCTGGACAGGTGAATATTACTATGTATCCACAAATTTAATCTTAACAGTTTCTCATAAGACAATATTCAATTCAGGAACGGAATCATATGGTTCCAACTATTTGATAAATATTGTTTCTATTCAATATTGTTTTAGCTGAGATTATTTGTGCTTTAAGACATATCACCATCTTGCAGAAAATACAGAAATGAGCAGGTAACAAACTTCAACAACAGCTCTGTGGTATGAGAGTTCGTATGCAGAACTCACTTTGTGGCATAGAGCACTGAGAATTGTGTCTAGCATCAGGATAGCTTGATTTCCATAAAATGCATCTGCTGTTATTCGAATTAGATCATGATTAATTCCACAGCTGTGGATTAACAGTTAGCATGTCTTCACAAACAAGCAGGCTCAGGTTCAAATCTTGGTTGGGGTTTTAGGTCTATATGACTATAGGATATCAGTAGTGTGTTTATGAGAATATATGTTGGATAGATTGAAGAATGGGTGATGTCATGTGGTCGACGTATGTGAGAAGGTTAGTGGGTTAGTTGAGATGATATCTCAGTGACATGAGGTCAACTTATGTGAGAAGGTTAGTGGGTTAGTTGAGATGATATCTCAGTAACATGAGGTCAACTTATGTGAGAAGGTTAGTGGGTTAGTTGAGGTGATATCTCGGTGACATGAGGTCGATGTATGTGAGAAGGTTAGTGGGTTAGTTGAGGTGATATCTCAGTGAGTTTTATTTACTCCTGTTGGTTTTACGTCGGCCATGTTGTGACGTAAACATCGTTTGTCAAACTTGACGAAAATTAAGTGATATCCTATAATAAAGGAATCCCGGGGTTTTTTCCATTATAATTACATTCCAATAAAATAACTCTACTCTCAAAATTCATCGACATCGACCTCATGTCACTGAGATATCACCTCAACTAACACACTAACCTTCTCACATAAGTTGACCTCATGTCACTGAGATATCACCTCAACTAACCCACTAACATTCTCACATAAGTTGACCTCATATCACTGAGATATCACCTCAACTAACCCACTAACCTTCTCACATACATTGACCTCATGTCACTGAGATATCACCTCAACTAACCCACTAACCTTCTCACATTAGTTAACCTCCTGTCACTGAGATATCACAACTAACCCACTAACCTTCTCACATACATCGACCTCATGTCACTGAGATATCACCTCAACTAACCCACTAACCTTCTCACATAAGTTGACCTCATGTCACTGAGATATCACCTCAACTAACCCACTAACCTTCTCACATACATCGACCTCATGTCACTGAGATATCATCTCCACTAACCCACTAACCTTCTCACATACATCGACCTCATGTCACTGAGATATCACCTCAACTAACCCACTAACCTTCTCACATAAGTTGACCTCATGTCACTGAGATATCATCTCAACTAATCCAATAACCTTCTCACATACATCGACCTCATGTCACTGAGATATCATCTCCACTAACCCACTAACCTTCTCACATACATTGACCTCATGTCACTGAGATATCACCTCAACTAACCCACTAACCTTCTCACATAAGTTGACCTCATGTCACTGAGATATCACCTCAACTATCACACTAACCTTCTCACATACGTCGACCTCATGTCACTGAGATATCACCTCAACTAACCCGCTAACCTTCTCACATAAGTTGACCTCATGTCACTGAGATATCTCAACTAACCCATTAACCTTCTCACATACATCGACCTCATGTCACTGACATATCATCTCCACTAACCTTCTCACATAAGTTGACCTCATGTCACTGAGATATCACCTCAACTAACCCACTAACCTTCTCACATACATCGACCTCATGTCACTGAGATATCACCTCAACTAACCCACTAACCTTCTCACACAAGTTGACCTCGTGTTACTGAGATATCACCTCAACTAACCTTCTCACATACATCGACCTCATGTCACTGAGATATCACCCCAACTAACCTTCTCACATACATCGACCTCATGTCACTGAGATATCACCCCAACTAACCTTCTCACATAAGTTGACCTCATGTCACTGAGATATCACCTCAACTAACCCACTAACCTTCTCACATACGTCGACCTCATGTCACTGAGATATCACCTCAACTAACACACTAACCTTCTCACATAAGTCGACCTCATGTCACTGAGATATCACCTCAATTAACCCACTAACCTTCTCACATACATTGACCTCATGTCACTGAGATATCACCTCAACTAACCCACTAACCTTCTCACATACATCGACCTCATGTCACTGAGATATCACCTCAATTAACCCACTAACATTCTCACATAAGTTGACCTCATGTTACTGAGATATCACCTCAACTATCCCACTAACCTTCTCACATAAGTTGACCTCATGTCACTGAGATATCACCTCAACTAACCCACTAACATTCTCACATAAGTTGACCTCATGTCACTGAGATATCACCTCAACTAACCCACTAACCCTCTCACATAAGTTGACCTCATGTCGCTGAGATATCACCTCAACTAACCCACTAACATTCTCACATAAGTTGACCTCATGTCACTGAGATATCACCTCAACTAACCCACTAACATTCTCACATAAGTTGACCTCATGTCACTGAGATATCACCTCAACTAACCCACTAACCTTCTCACATAATTTGACCTCATATCACTGAGATATCACCTCAACTAACCCACTAACCTTCTCACATAAGTTGACCTCATGTTACTGAGATATCACCTCAACTAACCCACTAACATTCTCACATAAGTTGACCTCATGTCACTGAGATATCACCTCAACTAACCCACTAACTTTCTCACACAAATTGACCTCATGTCACTGAGATATCACCTCAACTAACCCACTAACATTCTCACATAAGTTGACCTCATGTCACTGACATATCACCTCAACTAACCCAGTAACTTTCTCACATAAGTTGACCTCATGTCACTGAGATATCACCTCAACTAACCCACTAACCTTTTCACATAAGTTGACCTCATGTCAATGAGATATCACCTCAACTAACCCACTAACCTTCTCACATACGTCGACCTCATGTCACTGAGATATCACCTCAACTAACCCACTAACCTTCTCACATAAGTTGACCTCATGTCAATGAGATATCACCTCAACTAACCCACTAACCTTCTCACATACGTCGACCTCATGTCACTGACATATCACCTCAACTAACCCACTAACCTTCTCACATAAGTTGACCTCATGTCAATGAGATATCACCTCAATTAACCCACTAACCTTCTCACATAAGTTGACCTCATGCCACTGAGATATCACCTCAACTAACCCACTAACCTCACATAAGTTGACCTCATGCCACTGAGATATCACCTCAATTAACCCACTAACCTTCTCACATAAGTTGACCTCATGCCACTGAGATATCACCTCAACTAACCCACTAACCTTCTCACATAAGTTGACCTCATGTCACTGAGATATCACCTCAACTAACCCACTAACCTTCTCACATAAGTTGACGTCATGTCACTGAGATATCACCTCAACTAACCCACTAACCTTCTCACATACGTCGACCTCATGTCACTGACATATCACCTCAACTAACCCACTAACCTTCTCACATAAGTTGACCTCATGTCAATGAGATATCACCTCAATTAACCCACTAACCTTCTCACATAAGTTGACCTCATGCCACTGAGATATCACCTCAACTAACCCACTAACCTTCTCACATAAGTTCACCTCATGTCACAGGTATAACCTCAACTAACCCACTAACCTTCTCACATACGTCGACCACATGACATCACCCCATTCTCCAATCTAGCCAACATATTTTCTCATAAACACACTACCGATATCCTATAGTCATATAGACCCCCCTTTTGTTGATCGTAATTACCACAGAATGTGTTGCTTTTTCGAAAGAAGCTATCATCTAAAATAATTTTTGAAGCACGGAGTATCTTAGTGTAATTACTCGACACAGTACTTACCTATTTTGAATGACTGTTAGAGCAGAGCGTTTGACATTTGTTTTTTGTACTGGGGCACCCACATCAACCCCCTTTCCTGGCAATAGGCCTACATTTTCTTGATTTCTGATGTGGTTCTGAAACAAATAATAATAATAGGCCTAATAATAATAATAATAATAATAATAATAATAATAATAATAATAATTTAAGTTCACAATCTAATAATGTGAATTCACACATGCAAAAGTGCACGAATAAGTGACATAACAAGACAGCGAGAGTGAACTGAAACAAGGGAAAGTGATGTAACAATAGGCCAAGAGTAAAATAGAGAGAGAAAGAGAGAGAAATAAGAGGTGAGAATAAGAGTGGGATAAATGAGAGGGATGGATGGAAGAAAAAGGGAGACTTGAGAAGACAGGGTAAAGGAAAAATGCGAAAGTGAGAAAAAAGACAAGAAAGCAATAAAAATTAGAGAACAATTAATGAAAGAAGAAGGGAGAGGGAGAAATAAGAAAGGAATAATAAGGCTAATAGATAATGTGAATGAGAGTAAAAGGGAAATGATAAAGCATAAAAAAGATGATTATGGTATTTAAAAATTTGGAGAAATTTGCACACACAAAGTTCAAGTGCTTTTACACCATGTGTATTGCATTTTTGGTTCGGGAAAAATACTCTTTTACGAAAATTCTACCATGGCTCACTTTAGGACAGTGCCATACATATTAAATGTCTCTCCTCTATCTTTAGACACTAACTTACAGCTTCAAATAATTAAATCCTTTGGCCTTCTCAGCTATTGCTTTCCATCTTTCCCTACGTCGGACACAATTTTCATTTCCTAATATATATTTTTACAAGATAGGCCTATATTTAACCACACTAATATGGCTATGAATGGGGTGGGCTGAACGGTTAATTGAAAAAAATCGGATAATCCATACCATACAAGATTTTCGTAAATTTAGTGAATAATATTGACACTTTCATAATTTTCTCCAGTGTCTTGTATTTAACACGCCAGTTAGTGACTCAGTAGTTCACTAATTTAAGTCAGGTTGTCAAGAAAACTCCTTGTAATTGCTGTCTGTGGAAATTTATGAATAATGGAGGTCTCGTGTTGTAGATTTACATACTTTTATACACTCTAATCTCGTATTAAGATGCAAGATGAGCCACAGTTTCTCTTTCCTTTTTTTTCGATACTTAGCACGACAAGATTTCTTGTGACACCCGTAGAAGACATTTTATTTAGAAGTTTATACAGTATGACAATTCGAACAGTAGACCATATTGTGTAAGAATAAGGCTTATAATAGAAAAAATAACGTGTTACTTCAATGTACAGTACTTCATATATTTCTGCAGAAAAAAAAACGAGAGAAAAGACAGACAGATAATCCACCAATCTGTTAATAGAGTGACGGATAATCGGGGTTCTACTGTATTTAGTTTGTAAGTATACACCATTTCCCATCAGACAAGACATTCTAGGGTTGGGGAAAGTATAATTTTTTTAAGTAGGCCTAGGCTACAGTAGAATCCCAATCATTCGGAGTAACTGAAGGAAAATGTATACAGTGAAACCTGTCTAAAGCAGCCATCTGAAGTTGCCGTGTAAAATGGCCGTTTTATCAGGTGGCCGCTTGATTAAGAATGCGGTTTTTATGAATCGGCATGAAAAAAACTGAGTTTAATTCACTTTTTAGTACTGTGCGCATATAACAATCGTGTATATTAATGTCAGCCTCTTCCATTCTTGCAACTAGCCTTCTCAAAGCTCGCTTACGGTACCTCAGTTTAAATTAATGGATAATACCTTGATCAAGGGGCTGGACGTGTGATGTCCGCTCTAACCACCCATTACTAGCAAAAAATTGCTTACATTGAGTTCTTTGGTAATTTCAAGAGCTTTCTCTCGAATTATAGGCCCGCTTACTGGCAATTTCTTCTCCCTCGCACACTTGAACCATTCGTAAACGAAATCATTCACATTACTAAACACAGATTCTCTCTTCCTTTTTTGGCCACCACACATTTTTCTCTCATTCTTTTAATATTTCATCTTTATTCTTAATTATACCGTTTATTTGTGTCCTTCCACATTTGAATATTTCTGCAATTTTTCTCGCACATGTTCCCTTCTCACTTTCTTCAATCATTTTTCGTCTCGCCTCTAAACTTAACACCACTCTAGATTTATTGTTAGACATGATTTCTCTCTCAAACTAACTTCACAATTCCTATGAATCAATTGAATGAAAAGAAGAAAAATTCGTAAAAGCTGGCCCAAATAGAGAAAGATAGAAAGAGGAGAAAAAAAAATAAAAAAATTCGAATGGTTAACTACTGACCTAAAACATACTGTACTGTGACATTTTCAATACAAAAAGTCTGTGTTTCAATCCTTTAAAAACGAGTAAGAATTTAAAGCTGTGCAGGGTCGGAGTGAAAAGTGACAAAAGAGTCATAAAACAGTAACTAACTAACCCCAAGATATGGAGGCTGTACTGTTCTGCACTTAGCTATTGTCCTCGTGACATTGCTTCCTGCTCTCTAAACATTGAAAAAATAAGTCAGACAGTATCCGTGAAAAGATTTTTTGTTGACAGTGACTGTTATAGTCAGGTTCCAATCCAAATAGACCCCGGCCGCTGGCCGGCGCAAGCAAATATACCCCAGCCACTGGCCGGCACAAGAGGTGACTGCTAAATAAAGGGAGAATTTGTATTGATCTTATGGAAAATCCAATTGGTTCCGGAGAAAATTGGCCTTTTGGTCAGGTGGCCGTTTAAATGAAGTGACCGCAAAGGCAGGTTTCACTGTAATACATTGGTGACAGTCCCAATTATAGAAAATTTAAGTAACTTACTGCAACAGGATTATTACGAAAATTAAAAAAATAATGATGTATAGGTCATTCATTATCTCGTGAAGCCAAATGTATTCGTGCACCATAGCTTGCAGTAAGAATCTTATGGTGTGTAAAAGTAAGCTACCGGTACATAGCTTGAAAGTCGAAGTGTAGTGAGGGAGGGAAGCTTCTCAGTCCACTTTTTTCTTCCCCTCACATACAGGTAGGTTTCACGAGATACCGAATGACCTACATAATTTTTTAATTATACGAACTTAGTGTTCAATCTTTTTATTTTACGGACATACTATGGAACACAAAACTTTAAAAATGAGTTTAGAGTTATTTATCCCAACTCAATTACTCCACAGGAAGTAGGCCACATACTGCAACTAGCTTTTACAAACAAATGTAACACAAAACATTTAAAAAGAGAATGAGTTTGAAGTTCTACAGTCAAAGTCAATTACTGCACAGGAAGTAGTAACTTTGGAATTTTCAGACTGTGATTTAAAAGAAGGGGTAACTTAAGTGTTCTCTGTGTCTGTTTGCGTTGCTGTTTTTATGTACATGAAGCACTTCTTTTAAGGCAAGATAAAATTCCTGATAGGGTCACACTCCACAAATTAAACTAAAGTATCTACATGTATATCTTATATTGGATGATTTGTATTACCACATTTTTTACTCTTTGCATTCACTTCTACAGTACCTCAGTGTGTGGTGGAATAGCCTATCAATCTCAGTTGTGGAAGCAGCAGAATGCTTCAGAGCAAATAAGTTAATTTTAAACGAGGAGAAGACTCAAAAATTAATTTTGACATTGAAAAAAGAAGAAGGGTCTGAAGAAAAGGTAGTAAAATTACTTGGTATCCATCTTGATACAAAACTAACCTGGGATTGCCACATTGAATATATCTCTCTGAGACTGTCCAGAGTCCTGTACCTCTTAAGAGTAATTAGAGATAAAATACCCGGGCAGTACCTGAGAAGTGTTTATTTTGCTTTTTTTCATAGCATATTGAAGTATGGAATCCTGGTGTGGGGAAACAGCAATAAACTTATTGAAGTCCTACTGATTCAGAAGAAAGCAATAAGAATTATCACAGAAGTACCAAGCAATGCACATTGTAAACCACTGTTCATACAGGAGTCCATCTTAACAGAGTTGTTAATAAATATATTCTGGAACTCCTTCTTTACATCAAGAAAAATCTTTATGGCTTCACCAGTAGGATGGATAAACATGAGTATAATACTCGTAATAGAGAAGAACTGGACATACCATTTTGCAGACTATCCAAAGTTAAAAGTAGTCCTAACATGTTGGGCTGTAGGCTATTCAATATGTTACCACAGGAAGCACAGGAAATGTCATTTGACATATTCAAAGTCAAAGTGAAAATGTGGCTTCTTAGAAACCCATTCTATTCTGTGCAAGAATATTTTGAGTTTGAAAATCAAGCTGTAGATATTTTTTAGGTTTCTTTCTCTGAATGTTATTATTATTATTTTGTAATATATTAGGAAATTCACATAAATTGTTAAGTTAATTCTTGTTTTATTGTATATAAACGGAGCATATCAAATAATATTTGTGATCAGTGTGATACAATTTTCATCTAGATAAGTATTAGCCTATTTTTGATAATATTGACTCGCAATTGTAAACTCTAAGGCGTATTTGTGATCATTTTGTTTTATCTTTAGTGTTGTAATAGAATAATTTTCATTTTTGCACGATAATTTCACACGTGTAATTTGACAATGTCATTAGCTTTTGCTATAACGACAGCTAATAAATACTATACTATAGTCTTGTGCCCCCCCCCCAAAACCAAATTAGCGAAGGACCAAATGGTCGCACTCTTGTCCAAATAAAGCACACCACAAAGTGAACTTAACCCTGGCTATGGTAATAACAATAATATGTGAATGAATGATGGCGTAATGAGTCTGAGGTCCAATGCCAAAAGTTGCCCAGTAATTCTGCTTCATTGAGCAGAAAAACCTCAACCAGTTAACTTGTCCCAATCAGAATGAACCTGGACCAACTTGTTTTACAGTCAGACATGCTAACCGTTACTCCAAGTAGTGGACATGATCGTAACTTTTTCTGGTAATTAAGTTAACTGTAATTTAGTTACTTTAAAAAATAACTTACCCAACTCTGGGGATAAAAGCCGTTAATTTAATGTGCTCAATTATTAGCAGTACCATAGTTCACGGACAGAGGAAAGAGAGTGGTCAGTTAAAATGACAATCTATGGGGAGGCAGAGACGTAGATGGGAAGATATTAAAATGGATTTGAGGAAGGTGGGATATGATAGTAGGGACTCGATTAATCTTGCTCAAGATAGAAACCGATGGCGGGCTTATGTGAGGGCGGTAATGAAACTCCGGGTTTCTTAAAAGCCATAAGTAAGACCTATCCTAGTCATTATCTACAAAGTCCAAAGTTCAAAATTTCGCCCCTTCGTCGAAAATGAACTCGATTAAAATACTTACTGAATGAAAGCAGTGAAATCCACTGACTCAGCAGTATTAAATAGAAAGCCTGATACCACAATACTGGTACTCAGTAAAAATATTTCTAATTAGGTAGGCCTAAAATTGTACCTTAAAACCAGTCATACTTTTCAGCCAGCTTACAGAATCTGTCACATTGCAAGGAAATAAAAACTGCAGGGGGAAAATTCTGCAGTAGAGACAAGAATTAACTCAAAACATTAATTCTAGTGAAGTTAATTACAAGAACTGGAACATAATATATAATTAAAGAATCAGAAAAAAAACAAATGAAACGTATATTTACTAAATACCCCTCGCTCAAGAGTATATGTAGGCCTATAATTAAAATTACTGATCTTCCCATTATTCCCTTTCAGGAGTCTCAAAAGTATAATTCAAATCACCTGTGTGGTATTCCTAACGCGTTGGGCCATTACGATGCAAATTCTCTCATATATCCAGCGAAACTTCCTTCGAAACAACCACTAAAGAACTCGAGACAAGAATTCAAGCATTGAAACCGTTTTCAGGTGGGAACAAGAGACAGTCGCAATTAAGTTTCCTCCAATCAGAGAGCAATGGTTGGTCAACAAAATTACTAAACGTTGAGCGCGTCCTGATATACTGTTCTTTAAATGTCAAATATGTGAAACAATATTCTTTTCTATTTATTGCAGCACTTATATACTATTAGTTTTAATAACAAATTATTACGGAAACAAAATGAATTGTATATGGTTTATATTAGCGCCAGAGTGGTCATAGGTAGAAATTCTTAAGAGAACTGCAACGACCGCCATCTATTAATGTTATCAGTAATTACTATCATGCATGGGGAATCGATCTCTTCTTCCCCCTCGTTTCTCGGCTTGAAGTACCGACAAATGGGGGGAAAGGAATTGGCCATCTTCAGGGACGTACTAAGGGGGAGGAGGTTACAGGGTTTGGACCCCCCCCTCTTATTGAACTTAAAAAAATGGCGTATTTAGATTGAGTATTTTTATCCATAATCGCAATATTAAAATAAAAATATACTGTAACACAATAATACACAAAAATTTAAAATACCGATTATGTAAATTGTAAACAGTTTTACTAATGACCCACCTCCCCTTGACAGCCACTGGACACCCTATCCTATTAGCAGCGGAAGGGCTTTAAGGCGATTAGACTGATTTATCCCAATCGGGCCCTGTACCTAAACACAATGATTTTAGATTTTTGTGCAATTATAGGTATATAAGAAAATGCGTAGCAGATCTGGAAGTGGCATCCATAGACGTCAAGCAAGAACAGAAAAGGGAACAAACTGCATACTGGTACCATAAAAGTGACTGATATAGGTGATTACATATTTTGTGAAGAAATTGAAATATTGAAGCTAATTCTGCCAGCAGAGATTAAAAACATGCTTGAGTTCCTTATTTGCAATAATAAGACTAATGTACCAGTACTTTGTTTCCAAATTTAATTACTGCCTTTCAGATTTTCCTGACACTCGTAGTAATTGTAGCATCAGGTGAAAGGAGTTGTTCCAAGCATAAACTGGTCAAAATTTATTTGCTATTATCAATGCAAACGTTTGAACTGTTTGGTATGTCCATTGAATATGAAATTAGTAGGAGTTTAAACTTAGAGAAAATCCTGAAAGCTTTTGCAGAGAAAAAAGCAAGAAAGATAGCTTTTCACATCAAAGGCAAAAATACTAATATATCTTTTTATTATCTATTCATATTAAAGTGGGATGTCTTTGGAAATACAACTTTTTCTTTAAAAAATAATTACAACCATAGTTTTAAGTTAAAGGCATGAAATTTTGTGTGCATAAAGACAAAGAATTGTATTCAATGGAAAAATATAATGGAATACTTAAGAGTAAGACATGTGCATAAATATATTATAAAATAATTACAGTTGCGGTACCAGTATGTCCTTTTTGTATGAAAGCCATAACATGAATTCTAATGCAATTCATTTGACATTCTTACTGTATGAAGTTAACACTGCTATAAGATTACTGAACTATAATAAATACCATATGCATATCAGTATTAGTTTTTTATTTGTAAAATTTTGTATTTAGTGTTGCAAAAATAATACATTTTTTTCTTCATATAATACCCTATAAATAAAAAATATGTAAGTAATTAATGAATTATCATCATCGTAGTTCCAAATGTTCAGCAATATGTAATGAACAACTCCTAAAAAAATCATAGCACTGGAATTTATAGTTTTTGAGAAAAGGCTTTAGATCCTTCAATAAGTATATATTCGAGGGGGGGGGGGAGGGAAGGAGCATGGTGGCAAGTCCAGAGTTCAACATTTAAACGTTTTTAATATACTTCCAGAGCTTGTACAAATATAAAATTTATACAGAATTAAATTATAGTATGAACATACTTCCAAAAAATCGATTTTTGACACCAAAATTAATTATATTAAGTGATATTTAGAATTTATTAAACAAAAACGTAAGTTGTTTCCTAATAATGCTGTTTTTATATTTTCATAAAAAATTAATGTACTAATACTTTTCAATATCTTTTCACAGTCAGTAAAATGTGATATTCTAACCATTTAAAGATAATCACCATATTATTTTGTTTGTTTACTTGTATACTTACTTTCCATTAATAACATACTCTTTCTAAATACATATTTTGTACATCTTGATTACACAACTTTTAACACTATATCACTTTGGAAAATGTATTATATGTCTTTCACGTGTTAAATTTTATGTTACTTTGTTAACATGTTTCGGACTGCTATTGGCCATCATCAGAACTGGTTGTTGCTGGTCTTGGCACTTTTTGTTTTGTTTCCTGTGGTAGTGTGGGCATATTTTGATTGATTTCCATTGTAGGATAGAGATATAAGTTCTGTGCCTTAGTATCATAGTCTAAAGACGTCATGCCTACAGTTCGCATTGGCTTTCATGGGAAGGAAATTTCTCATGCAATTTCGGCCAGTGTATGGGAATGGTGTCCCCCAGAATCGTTATGAATTTGGGAAGCTATGATAGGTAGTGAATTCCGGTTACGAAAACCAGCTATATTGGCTGGCTGACCATTGTGCTGACCACTTCTGTTCTTGTTGGATGGCTGTTCATCCCTGCTGAGGCATGTGGACATAAGACCAGCAGCCGGCTGGTCAGTCTTGACCCTTCATGGGCTGTCGTGTCAAGTATTTAATTTTAATAGAGATATAAGTCTATAACAAACTAAGTCTATTTACCAGTATAGATTCTGGAAACCTTGTCAGTGAACATGGGGCTCCGCAACTCCTAAGGCTGGCCCTGCCCATTATCTCCTGGCTTAGTGACCTCATGACTCATGAGTGATCCTTATTGGTGTCACTTGTCAGGTCTTTGGATAGGTAGTTGACTAAACTACATACCTGAGAGGTGAAAGACTCTTTCATATTTCCAGTGATTTTTTTTCTGGTGAAATGTGCTAGAACAGTGTTCCAGCACTTTTTTGTTGTAAACTGAGAAATATGTTAACAATTAATACACTTGTCGAATCTGGAATCTTCTTCCTGCTGATATTAGAACCTGTCAGATGGTATCTTCTTTCAAAATTAAAATGCACAATTACCGGTATCTAATTCAACAGACATAGTAAATTACATTCACTCTAAAATGTAATACTCATAAGAAATATTTAATAATATACCGGTAATTTGAGTTTTTTCAGACTAGTTTACTGAACTGATTTTCTCTTCATAACGTGATTATGTAGAACAGTGATTATATTTAAATACCGGTATCTAAATTTATTGTATTTTAATTTTATAAATGATAGTCCTAAGTAATACATTTCTAACGTAGACCTATTCAGCTTAACTAGTAACTTAGGTAAGTTTCAATAATAGTATTTCACGTTATAATTATTATACGGCATACAGTTTATTATAAAACAGGATTTAAGTGTACCGGTACCTACATAGAATTAAATGTTGAAGGAAAAAAGAACAAATTAATATAAAATCATTTGTATTAATTGTAGATCTAGTTGAGTGGAAGAGAAGGCCTTAACTCTGCCAGGTAAAATAAAATAAATTATTATTATAATTATTTTTAATTTTCTTTGAACTAAACTTAGGCCTTGAAGGTCATATAGTTGGACGAAAATGAGGTTAAAAACGACAAAATTCCCGTGCACTGGACGGTTATCATCTCCCTGTGCACTATAATATATTCTTCAGAGTTTTCCTCCACATTTGTCTTCAGAAGAAAAGCACTGCATATTCCTAATGCGAAAGAGTTGTAATGATAGCTGTGATGAATCAAGAGATCTGTTTTGCAGAGTTCGAAGTATAATTAGCTATAGGTATCCTACAAGCAAAACTCAGCTCGAACTCCTCACGGCGCGCATGCTATACCCCTCTCATCCCCCTGCAGTAGGCGTGAGAGCATGCTGGGAACTGGAGCATATGTCATCTGCGCGAGACAGTCACGCCCACTGGTTTCTGCACACCGAGTTTTCCTTGTTGGATGCCTATATATAGCTACATCGTCATTCTAAACTAAAAAATTTATAACGACTAGCAACAGGCAAAATATGAAATTTTACATTCTAAACCATGTCTTCTAGTGATAGGGGAGAAAGAACTGTTATGATTCATGGTGCGTAGAATGCAATTAACGTAAAACATGTTTTCATATTTCCCAATGTTTTAGTAAAATGTTTAGCCTATATTTCATAAAAATCTTCATATTTTGTACGATTTCCCCCCTTCACCATTAATATTGTGACAGCGACGTGAGAATCGAACTCACGACCAGCGTCCCGCATGAAAGCAGATCGCACAGGCTCCACGGAACATTGAGTGACGTCGCGCGGTGGAGAGAAGAGAGAGGGTGTATTACGTCACGCGACGAGTTTGCGCGCGCATCTGGTGCTGGTAGAGAGGAGAGGGCCCTGGATTTCTCTGGAATGCCATCTCTAGAGACGGGTGGAACCTTCGAGGTTACGTCGCTGTGATTATAAATTACGGTCGCGAAGGAACGACGGCAGTTTCCAGTTTTCAGTTGATTAGTCAGCCAGTCAGTGAGAAAGCCAGAGCAAGCAAGCCAGTCTTGTGTACCGGAGTTCGACTCGAGTGTGCGTCCGCATCTGCGTCAGCATCCGAAGGCCTGAGTTCGAGTGCAGTGGACCGCAGTTGGAGGGACCTGAGTTCGAGTGCAGTGGACCGCAGTTGGAGGGACCCGAGTTCGAGTACAGTGAACTGTCTCTGAAGGTCTGTGGTTCGAGATACTGTGAACTCGAGTGACTGAGATAGAAGAACTGTGAACTGAGAACTGGTAGTTCTGATTTGTAAATAGTGCTTTGTAAATACTAGTTAAGATTAACAGTTCATTGTTGTGCGTAATAGTCCAAGTAAATTGTCATTGTCGTCGGTGGAATGCTATAACGAATACTTTGTTGAGTGAGGATCCAATTGTTGACGAGAGCGTTTAAGGTGAATTGTAGAAAGGAATTACTGTTGTGACGAATAAATTACATTGTTGTAACTAATAAAATTCACAATATATTTTCTATAACTATCCTGAATTGGACTTTCCAGATGAAGACAGTAGAGATGTTTTCCAGAAAACACTTAAAAAACCCAAGCCACCCATACCACTCTATGAAGTTAGTACGTAGGTCTACCTAAGGTGCTTGAAGATAAGAGCAGTGAAATATTTCATATTTTGCCAAAATGTTTCAAATTTTGACCACATTTACTTCATATTATGCCAGTTTCTAATAGTGGCTTTATTGCATAAAATTTGAAGCTCCTAAAGAGTGAATCAGTGTGTAGTTTGCTCTTGTGACTGGGCTGTCCAATAGCTCAATTTCATTTTCTTACTGTGAACAATATTACTCTCACAGCTAATGATTCATACAGCATGACACCATTTTTAGACGAAAATTAAAATGTTGGTTTGAACATACAGTAGTTAGCTACACCTTGTACATAACACGTGAACTGTCCTTATTGCATAAAGATACCACAATTAAAAGTAGTAGTTCTTGTTCTTCTTCTTCTTCTTCTCCATCACCGCCACCACCACCCTCAACTCCCCTATCCTTGTCGTCATTGTAGTCATCAATTAAACCTTTAGGTTTGTTTTAGTCTGAAAAACTAAGTTTATTTTGAAATTATTCCAGCCATCTCTTCCTTGATGCGTCTAGTTTTCTGTAATTAATCACCGGTACCAGTCTAAGTCAAGGGTTGCCAAACTTTCAAGTGTCACAGACTCTTTAAGCTCATACTTCAATTTGGTGAACCCTGTAATATTTTGCATGATTTAAACTGATTAACATCTTTTACTCATTAAATATGTTGGCCTATGCAATGTAGTGAATTGAACACACTTACTAAATTGATACCAATATTAAATATTAGTGTTAGTTTCCGATTCTAATATAAAAGTTATTTTACGTTATGCCATGTCTTTGCTGTGAAAAATGAAACGAATTTTTTTAGACTTACCTTAAGGCTGTCACTGGAATAAATTGCTAATGTTCCTTTGCAGCTGTCAATTCAGCTCGGGTGCGAATTAACGGGGAGGATGGGGGATTCCCCCCCCCCCTGTTGGAAAGTTATCCCCCCTCTCATAAATTCATATTAACATCCCTGCCAGGGAAAACTTCTATCCCCCTCACAAAATATAATTGTTTTAATACGGGTATACTTTATTATGTATAAAGTAAGCAAAGAAAATAATACTGATGTATTATCAACACCAGCAAGCTGACAAGAATCAATAACTTAGGAATTATACATCTTATCATAAGCCTGCTCATGGATATAATTATATTATTATGGTCAAAATGCAAGACAAGCAACTCAGTGCGACTAAGTGTTGAGCCGTATAGAATGAGGATAATAATTATTTTATGTATGGTATTCTCTATCTAGGAATCTATCCCCCCTCATCAGAAATCTTAATTCACACTCTGGTTCAGCTTAATATTGTAGATACTCTGAAGTCTCAGAAGTCTGGTGCAGCATTAAGTTTGCTTCTATATTTGAAGACCTCCCTCGAATAAGGGTTGTTGTTGCTTAGTCAACTGTCTGAAAACAGGTCTGAACCTCACAAGTGATACCAAGAAGGCACCACTTATGAAGCAACTAGGCCAGAAGATAATGGGGTAGAATAGCCAGTTCTTTTCCCCCTTCATTGGATTCATCGCCGACTAGCTACATATTACACTAGTCAGACTTAGATGCATACAAACAATTGTTCTTCCTCTGACACATATCGTCAAGTGAGATGTGCTGCCTAATAATAGATTGAATAAGGGAGTAACCAACTAATCTATAATACACATTTCAGGAGAAAAGAAAATAATGTCAGGGGCATATTTCTGTAGGCATATATTCACTAGCAGAACCATTTCATTCATCAAGGATACAAATTTATTCAGCTATTGGATGCATTCATTTATTGTTATAAATAGGGACCGGATTTTTATGTAATTACATATTATATTCCTTTCAACCTAACCATATATAAATAACAAATCTTTGCGAATCTTGTAATTACCATTAATATATTAAAATTTCATACTACACATTTTTACATATTTGCCCCACATTACATATTACGGCTTGGTGTTACATAAATCTACATATTTAGGGGTTTTATTCATTTTTACTTCTCTAAAAAAAAAAAAAAACGTCTGCTGGGGAAGTTTACAATTTGAAATACACAGATTTAAAAAGCCTTTTTACCTACCCAAGAAAGGTTATATTTCGGGACGAAACATAACGTCCTTAGTTCCAGGAAGTAATAGAGGCACTCACCCCATACCGTCCACTGTAAATATGAGTGAATAAAAGGCAACCTTTCTCATACAACTACCTTGTATTGTAAAAAACACTCAGAAAGTAGCATTGACTTCATGCAGTGGAGTGGGACGAGGACGACATGATTTGTCTCGAAATATAATTCTTCTGCACACGTCTTAACAAGCCGTTCCCATGCAATTTGCAACCTTACCCACCCTCTTCCTAATCCTTCCAGGGAAAACCCGTGTCAAGTCTGACATGAGCCGCAATAAAATAGCCGACTTTTGAAAAGAAGCTGGACTACAGAAAAAAACTGAAAAGATGTTGAAAGATTAAAATAAATAGCTTTTCAGGTTATTGCTTGACCTCTTTACTTTAAATTTAGTAGACCTATACGGAAATGGGATTTTCTGAGCAATTAGAAAGTATGGTTCTCGGCTGGAATAATCCTACCCTTCTGAATGAGATAGGAATGTCACTTTTCAAACAACACTATGTAAATGCCTGTAGTTTGAGGTTTTAGTAGGTACTTTGTTTCTTACAGGGAGCAGCTAAAATGCATGCGTCCCACATCTCCTCTTATTTTCTCCTAATCCAGTAAAGCGAAACAGTGCTTGCAGTACTGTTGTGTCATTCACTTCACTCAGTTCTCTAGTTTTAGTACTTACAGTATAAAGTGCAAGTGAGTTTATCTACTGCTTTTAACTAACTAAAATGGCCCCTGTATCTTCAACCCTAATGACAAAAACAAAATCATGGATTGCGATGGACGAAACTTTCATTACAGATGGAAAAATAGCAATGTGTCAAGTGTGCGGTAAAAAAGTCGGGTGCTCTGTGAAATCACAACTGGAGAGTTTTACCTATCCTATACCTGCCAGATATTGATATTATATATTTTGATGATTTTACATATTTTGGTACATTTCAGCTTATTTTTCTTAAATAAATATGTACATATTTCACACCTTGATATTACATAAAAATCCGGTCCCCAGTTATAAATGAATGCTTCAAAATTACTTTTTCCACTGAAGTCACATATTTAATTAATATTTGATGTCACATTCTTTTTCAAGGGAAGTCTTCATTTGTTCTTCAAGAAGGCTAGAGCAGAAGATACAATACTTATACTAATATATTGATGTAAATGCAATTCGGAAAACATCGGGATACATAGTTGTGCATGCAATGAAAACTGCAACAGGGTTATTGTAAGAAACACGATTTTTAATCTCTAATCAGGGGAATTTTAACAGGTGCTCCTCTTCTTTGGTGAACAAATTATTTGTGACTATCTCATTCATTTTTTTTTCATAAGAGAAAGGAAAACATTCCCTTAATTTTAAGTCAATGAATCAAGATGTTATTTTATATTTCCAACAATATCGGACAAAAGTTCATAAAATATTATTTACTGCTAGAAAGTCGTTGAAAATAGAAAATGAATAAAATTAATTCTCGATTATCAATCTGTTGAGATCACAAGTTTAATTTCTGATCGTTGCTTCAATCTTATCCTATGGAAAACACTGTTCAAGTTCGACCTGAAGACTAAAATTTAGAGAATTTAAAAATCTGAGGATATGATAAAATTAAACTTAATTTAAACATAATTTGAAATATATTGGAAACTGCCGGTATAATCGTAAGTATAAATTCTTCAGTAATTCATTCTAAGTGTTCATCATCACAAGGAATGTACTGCATTTCAGACTTGGCAGGCCCTAGCATTGCCAGGATATTATTTTTTGAGGCCTGATGCAACAGGGCACTTTTTAGATTTTCATGTATAGCCAATATAATTACTGGAGATATATTATTAACATTATTAGATGCCACTACAGGTAAAAGGTAAAGGTATCTCTGTAACATGCCATGAAGGCACTTGGGGGGCATGGGGGTAGAGCCCCATGCTTTCTATGATCTCGGCACTAGAATGAGGTGGTGTGGTCGGTACCACGCTCTGAGTGCCTTTTACCCCCGGGAAAGACCCGGTACCCAATTTTATAGGAGGCTAAGTGAACCTCAGGCTGTTCTGAAAATTTGGCAACGAGAAAAAATCCTGTCACCACCTGGGATCGAACCCCAGACCTTCCAGTCCATAGCCAGCTGCTCTATCAACTGAGCTACCTGGCCGCCCACTACAACAGGACCATCTTTAAATTATTTATTATGAAGACTATTAATTGGCATTCAAATTGCATTATCTTCAAAACCCACTGGCGTGGCTCAGTTGGTTAAGGCACTTGCCTGGTGGTCTGAAGTTGCGTTCGGGCACGGGTTCGACCCCTGCTTGGGCTGATTACCTGGTTGGGTTTTTTTCCGTGGTTTTCCCCAACCGTAATGTGAATGCAAGGTAATCTATGGGGAATCCTCGGCCTCATCTCGCCAAATATCATCTCGCTATCACCAATCTCGATGCTAAATAACCTAGTAATTGATACAGCGTCGTTAAATAACCAAATAAAATAAAAAATAAATAAACTACCATCAAATTTATTTATAAAAATTCATATATTATTCATATTTAAACACTTTCACAGTGAGATCTACTCCGCAGACCTAGAAACCTCTATATATAGATTTATTTTGGGCAGACTGGCAAACCAGATGATTAAGGAGAAGATCGCGGATATTGGATAGTAAGAAAGCATTGAAAGACTCAAATATTAGTACAGAGGAAGATTTTGAATACGAGATGAGGTGTAGAAGAAATGTGTTGCGTTAGTACCGGTACCCTTTATGAAAGCAACTAGGAACAATGGACATAAAATTAAGGATAAATTGAAAATTAATGGTGAGTTATTCGATGTCGAAAGCTTGAATGAGTCGACGAATGTAGAAAATATAAATGAAAGAAAAGGAATAGAGATAAAGGAGAGAGTAAGAGAGATTGTAAATAAAAGTGCAGTGAAGAGAAAAGGTGAAGTTGCAGAAGGCATGAGTGCAGTGACACAGGAGATGGCGATGGAAGGATGTCTGAAGAAATCGTCAATGTCAGCAAATTCCATTCAGACGATAGTGAACTCTCAGGCAGCTACGTCATCAAGAAGACGATCAGTAATGACGCCACTCTATGGCCTAGTCAGAAGTGTGAAGATGCTGAAAAGTGAAGGAATAAGTAAAGTATCGCATGACAGTGGTGGAGACCTTGGAGTCGGAAGAAAGAAGGGGAAGAAGAATGTTGAATCAAAGAAAGAAGAGAGTGGGGAAAGAGGAAATGCTGGGAAAAGACGTACAGAGAGTGTTAATCGAGTTAGTAGTGTGAAACGAGGGGACAATAGGGAAGAAAACAATATATAATCTGAGGAAATGGTGTACCAGCTGGGGGGGGGGGAATTGAGACGGTGTCGGGTGAAGTTCCTGGGTAGCTCAGTTGGTTAGAGCTTTGGTGCGTTCAGCCAAAGGTCCCGGGATCGATACCCGGTTCCGAAACAATTTTTCCCTTAAAATTATTCAAGCATAAACAAAATTTAAAATATGAAAGCCAATGAGTTGCTCAGTTACAAAAGCTGCTATATAACAGAAGTAAAAACAGGGAACAACTGGATAATACGCATGGCAGACCAATATCGATAGTCGACTCTACTCGCTGGCCGCTAGTCACTGGGCCGTACCGAGCCATATCAAACAAAATATAATCGAAATGGTGGTAGTCAAATTCGCGACTATATTCTTAAATAATTCACTCCATTAGTCAAGTTCAAGGTTTTATGTAGTACAACGGCGGTTTTTTGAATGCATTAAAAGAAAATGAAGATGTAATAAGATAATAAACTAGGTTATCACGAGGAAATTAACAGGAAAAAAGGTGTATTTCACGGAATACCATTAAAATGACGGAAAGTAAATTTCCAGTTAATGTTCGCCAAAGCATAAAGTACGTAATTATGACGGCGTTGCTGTTTTATTTCTGGCCTATAGAAAAATACCTAGCCTTTTACAACAAAAAAATTTAGGGACCATGAAATTATTCACTGCTTTCATGTTTTATTTAACGACGCTCGCAACTGCAGAGGTTATATCAGCGTCGCCGGAAGTGCCGGAATTTTGTCCCACAGGAGTTCTTTTACATGCCAGTAAATCTACTGACATGAGCCTGTCGCATTTAAGCACACTTAAATGCCATCGACCTGGCCCGGGATCGAACCCGCAACCTTGGGATCTTTCATTATAGGCCTATTATTTTTTTAACAATATTACGAATCAAAAACTGTCATATTATATAATTTTAACTACTACATGGACGAATGAAATCAAGCTAACCTAACCTAACCAAAGCTAAGCTAAGCTAACCTAACCAAAACTAACCTAACCTAACCAAAGCTAATCTAACCTAACCTAAGCTAAGCTAATCTAAGCTAACCTAACATAACCTTCGTAAATGCAAGGCCTGTAACCAGAGCAAGAAGGGATCTCAATCATTTAATCTGCAAGTACACGCAAAAATAAATTCAAGTAAGGATCACGCTCCCACTGCATGAGAGGTCCGCGCATGCGCTACAGCAAAACTGTTTCTGTCCCGAGCCTCTCATCTAAGGCACTCGTCATAATTTACTCGCAATATTTACGCAAATACACATTGTCGCTAACAGTGGTGCTATCTCTCAATAATGTTCAGAACGAAGGAGGTAGACAGAGAGAGAAAAAATTTCTCCCGCCAACTACGCCACACACCAACGTCATGTTCTTATGTTGGTGACATTGTGTATTTACTTAAATTTGGTGGTAAACGTAACGGCACGGTTCAAAGCGACGGTGCTAATTCTCCAGTATAGCGAAAAACAGTTTTCAAGTTAAATTTGCAAATTAACTACTAGTAGGACATTTTATGGAACTTTTAAGGTTAATTAATTATTTTTGTTTTTAAAAAACTGACGAAAACTGTTCATATGCTACAAGATTTTGATGTTTACTTTTCAGATAGGGCCTTTTTCAACTAGGCAATTCAATAAAAATATGAACTAGTGCCCCAGAAACTTACAGCTTCAGTAATTTCCGAGAAAGGGGTTTCTGCGAACAAAAAAACCGGAAAATTTTTTCTGTGTGGAACTTTCCTACATTACTGAGTAGAGATTTCACGAATTTATCCACAAGAGTTTCTGATGATCATTATTTGTAACACACTTCAGTATATCATACTGGGGCAAAGTAGGTAGAACAAAATTTTTTATAGTTTGAAGCAGACATACAGATGAGCTGGTTGGTGCTGCACCTCTGTTGGAATTAGGAAAAACACTATTTCAGTTTGTTCCAGCAAGAAATTCTGGATTCGTTCCGAACTACTGTTGTCACGCCAGGAGAAGGCGGCTGAAGTACTTAGACGGGGCGGAGGGGAAACAGTCGCGCATGCGCACCACGCTGTTCACTGCAATATTCCTGTTTCACAAACATCTACTGCACGTGTCTATGAGTCTTTGCGACTTTGTGAAAATAATTGTGGGGTTTTTACTGTAGTGCTTCATTAGTTTCAACAAGACAGTATACCAGTATACCGCAAATCTTGTATTGCTTTAGTTATCCTTTGCTTTTCGTGTTAATAGTGTTGATAATAATATAGTTAATAGAATTTATGTTATTGTATACTGTTATTTAGGTTTATAGCAGTTTTTTGTTTATTGTAAATATGTCGACAAAGAGGAAACAAGGATTGACAATCTATAGCGAAGAAAGAAATATTATTAGAAGTGCAAAATAATTCTGTGATGAAGAAAAAGAACAACAGTGCCTTTGCATTCCTCTTACGAAACCTACAGCAAAGGTAGAAAAGTACTCTAATCTATCCACAAGAACAATACAGCGTATAAGGAATGAAATAAAAGACTACACAGAAGAAAGTGCGTTGTCGACACCTGAGGGAGAAAAAAAATGTAAACGTCCAGACTACCAAAACGCAAATTAGATAACTTCGACGGGAGATTGACAAAAAAGATATAATTGAGAATTTTTATTTGAAAAAGAAAGAGGGCCACCGGCGTAGCTCAGGAGATAGCGCGTTTGCCTTCTGATCTGCAGTTGTGCTCGGGAGTGAGTTCGATTCCCGTTTGCGCTGACTACCTGGTTGGGTTTTTTCCGAGGTTTTCCCAAGCGGAAGGCGAATGTCAGGTAATCTATGGCGAATACTTGGTTTCATTTCGCCAAATACCATCTCGCCATCATCAATTCAATCGACACTGAAGAAGCTAGTAGTTATTACAGTGTCGTTAAATAACAAGTAAAAAAAAATAGTACCAAGCTGCAACAAACGTCCATCCTTTTACAAAAGAAAATTGATTTGAAATGAAAGACAACATTAAGACGAATACTGAAGAAAAAGGATTTCAGGTGCAAGAAGTGAGCAGCAAAAAAAAATTAGGAAAACGCTGTAAATTAGAATACGTGAAGACATCTACAGCAAATAAGAAAGCTTAGGAAAGTGGAAAAACCGATTTTGTATCTGGACGAAATGCGGATAGATGGGCCTACCAATTTAACGTTTCCCAAGTGCTGGCAGGATAAAAATGTTACAGGAGTTTTGACTACCGTAAATGTGTCCAGAACACTCATTGTTGTCCATCAGGATGGGGGCGGTGGGGCTAATGGCTTTGTTGAGAGATTCGAATTAATATACACAGCTGGAACATAAACAGACGATTATCATGGACAGATCATACTCCAGAAATTTTGAAAAAATGTGATAATGATAGTCATAGCGACAGCACCGAAGATGCGGAATCTTTTATGTGTGACTCCGTTCCCTTGTAACCAAGTAAGTGGACGAAGTTTTCAGGTCAGAGTGTAGCGTGAAGTTCCCCTGTCCCGCCTATCTACTCCCCGCGCCAACTCGTAGCGCGAAGACAGTAATATCGAACTTCTTTTAACGGATGCTCCAGTTGTGTATGGTGTCAGAACTAGTTCGGAATTTTACGTTGTTGGAACGCTTCTTGAACTCTTCTTTCACTGCTTTCGGAGTTTCTTCTCATATTAAAATTACTATATATTCATCTTCCAAACTTAATTCTTCGTAAAATATATCGCTATCACCTTCCAAATCACTCATGATGGACTAATTTTTTAAATTTTAACCTGCCTAATCTCGAAGCATTTTAACCATAATTTCAGATTAAACCATCTGCACATGCGTCAGTAGTTCAGAATTCCCAGTTCTGCTCTTAATCGAGAACCAATTTCACTAGTTCCGAACGAGTTCTAAAGCACGTTGGAACAGTAAACTGGAAGTTCAGTACAGTATCAGTTCTAATCTTGTTGGAATGCACTTTACTGCGCATGAGCAGACAGTTCAGAATCGATTCTGAGCCATGCTGGAACAAACCTACTGTTAGAATGGTCGTATGAGCAGGCGACATAAACCAAATACCTTATTATAATAATACCGGACAGCTAGCAGTTCTGCACGCGAACGACGCTGGTGCTGCTACCTACCTGCCGGTGTGGTGATACTCGCGAAACAAGCTGTAATCAACTGCAATATATATTGTTGCTGGGCTAGTTAATAGTTTTATTAATTAGTGCTGTGTTAAAATGTCAGGGTGTATATGTGCTGTTTATAATTGCTACAAAATTACAGCATTATAAATTGCTCCAAATCGTACTTTAGATTTCCGAGGGATCATAAAACGTGAGTCAACAACATTCCTTAGTAGGCCTAATTCCTTCGTCTTCGTGGTGACAGAAAAATACAAATTAGCTTTTTTATTTAGACCTAATAAATGAATAGAAGTTAAAATGTATTGGAAATTTTAAGGTTTTATCAAATTAAGTTTTATTGTTGTTCACATGCCTTTACTAATTATTACAAGCATCAGATTACTATAAATTTTCTTTTTGCAGTTGTCAGCAATGCGTATTTAAAGCATTATTGTAAATTCATTCTTAATGTCAGAATTGATTTTGTCTCACTAAACGAAAGAAAACATATGTAACAATGAATTACGGAAAGTAATATGAAGTATGCAATATTTCTCATAATATGCAGCTTTGATATAAGATAATAATTTTACATTAAATATTACCTATTCAACATTTCTTAATTGTTTCATATAGGCCTATTATTCCACATTAGTAACTCACGTTTTGAACAATAGTCCGAATCGCGCAATGTTAATATTTGTAGCTTATTTGTGGACGTAATTTCACGCCGCTCTGCTAGATGTCAGGTCCGTGATATTTCGCACTCACGTCAATGCTACTAGTATACAGCTGTTCGGTATTATTATAGTAAGGTATTTGCATAAACGGCCATCAGATGCATGGATGCATTCGAGCAGGCAGTGACATTAACCCTGGATGAGAAACATGGGGCATTTGAATACCCCACTGAATTTTGTTTTCTACATATTTTTGTGTTGGTTGCACTGGCACATCTGGCTTTCCGTTACTTTTCCTAACAATGTGTCATAAGTTAGTACCTCCTTTGTGTTTGTGGTGAGTGGTTGTGTTGTGGAGTTACAAAGTGATTGCGATCCGGAGGAACCCCACGTTACTCTTAGCGTTTTTAGGTGAGAAATTCCATTACTAAAATATATATCATTGTACAAAGTTATTTTATGTGACTGATATACTTACAATTTCGTAACTTCATTTCAAGTGATATTATATTATATTATATTATATTATATTATATTATATTATATTATATTATAATATATTATATTATATTGAGTTTCGAATGTATTACGTTATGTTCCAGGTTTTCCTAATATAGCTTATTTGAACGATGGTGCAATATACGAAGAACTTATGCTTGAAGATCCTCGTGATCCTAATGAACATTTTTCAGACGAAGATGATGTAGTGATTACTGATAACGTGCAAGAAGACTTGAACTCGGTTCATAGTGACACTGAACTACAGGGTGACTTACAGACAGTGAATTGATAAGTGAAGAGGAAACTCCTCCTGAAAAACAACCTAGGCATTCATCTTCTAAACCAAGTAGTTCCGCAGCATGTCACGTTCTCGTTCCTTCTAGAACTAGTGTCAAAGGGAAGAATGGATATCGTTGGTCGACAGTTGCTCCATTGAAATTTGGGCGCACTCCTAAGCGAAACATAGTAGTGTCTATTCCGGGACCAAAAGGAAATGCGAAGCATGTGAAAACTCCGCTTAGTTCTTTTCTGCTATTTTTGGATCATGATATTTTAGAGACTATTATTCAGTGCAATGATGAAGAAATTGAACGCCAGAGACTGAATTATTCTGATGATCAACGAAACCTGGGTATCATTACATACGATGAATTACTTGCACTTTTGGGGCTTTATATTTATTTTGGTGCTCACAAATCAAGCCAAGTTTCAACAGAGTTACTTTGGCACAAAATGAGAGGTCTGCGCATTACTGAAACTGTGATGTCACAAAGAAGATTTAGATTTCTGACAAATTGTCTCCGCTTTGACGAAAAATCAACACGATCCGAAAGAAAACAACTGGATTTCTTTGCTGCTATGAGGGATGTTTGGAATAGGTTTGAAGAGAAGTGTCGCACGATTTACAACCCCGGTAACTACTGCACAATTGACGAACAATTGCTTGCGTTCAGAGGCAAGTGTCCTTTTCGCATGTACATTCCTAATAAACCAGCCAAATATGGCATAAAGACAGTGATGTGTTGTGATGCAAAAACCAGCTACATGCTCACTGCAATACCTTATACCGGAAAGACAATGAATACAAATGGCAAACCACTTGCTGAATTCTTTGTTGAAGAGCTCTCAAAGCCAATACATGGCACCAATAGAAACATTACAGTTGACAACTGGTCCAGCTTCATTCCATTATTCAAGGCTATGGCACAACATAAATTGACAATGGTGGGTACACTCAGGAAAAACAAACCACAAATCCCTAAAGAAATGATAGACATTAGAGGAAGAAACGAGAATACAAGTATGTTTGCCTTTGATAACGAACGCGTCCTTTTATCGTATGTTGCAAAGAAAGGAAAGTATGTACTACGTCTTTCTAATATGCATCAAGGAGCTTCTGTATCCGAGTCAGGACTTCCTGAGATAATCGACTTTTATAATTCAACCAAAGGTGGAGTTGACATGTTCGATCAGATGTGTAGCACCTACAGCTGCAATAGGAATACACAGAGATGGCCACTTTGTGTGTTCTATGGTATGATCAACTCAGCATGCTTGAATGCCTATGTCATACTACGCCACAACATGACAACAGTTGGAGCTCATGTGCAACCCAGGGAAACGTTTCTTCTGTCTTTGGGGGAAGCAATGATGACTCCCTGGATGGAAAAGCGTCTTGTGATGCAGAATCTACCACGTCTCATCAGAGCAAACATTGCTGATCAACTAGGCAAAAACGTTCCTGAGACATCAACCACGCTTCAAGGAGAAGGAGCGAAACGTCGGTGTCATCTTCGTCCTCGAAGCAAGGACCGCAAAAGCAAGATACAGTGCAGTGAATGTAAGCGTACTGTTTGCCAAGATCACAAAGTTTCATTATGCCTGCAGTGCAAACCTTAAAAACAACAATGAAACAATAAACAAGAGAGTGATTCAGAATTCAGAAAAAAAATGTTGTAGTTCAACAATGTTCAAATTTAAATGACTTATTGTTACCTATGGTTTAATTATCCAGGTATAATTGATTGTTCACTTCCTAATTTGCATTTTTCATCTGTTTTTAATAAAATTTGAAATATTTCTAACAATTAAATTATTGTTTCTAAATAGGGGTAAAATAATACCCCACGTTACTTATTGTGTTCCTAGAATTGTATGTTACTCATCCAGGGTTAACAAATCCCATTTCTCTTCTGTAAAGACACTATCCGAATTTTCAAGACTACATAAAAATGAGCAAAAATGTATCATATTAAATTACCTCTCATTTTTTTTAACCTCTGAAAAAAGTAGCAAAGTCTTCTCTGTCTTCAAAAATCAATCTGAAAGTAAGGTTTTGAGAATGAATCAATTTTTAACTACCAAAATTCAGATCACTTTACTAGGTTATGTCCTTCGTTATTTTCCATCAGAGATTTTGACTCCCTTCCAAATACATGTATATACATTCTGTTTCATGAAAGGTTCTGATGGAAATAGAAATAATACAAATAACAGATATAAACAATGAATAAAATATACCACAGGTTCTTTGCAAGTGGCTACAATGTCATGATGGTGTAAATGATCATACATCCTCCTCATAACAATAGAGTAACATAAATACAATAAAATTTGACACAAATATAGTTTTTCCCAGTCTAGGTTTGGAATGGGACAATGTAAGGAATTGAAAATGCAACCTATTACAGCAGTTCTCAATCTTAATGGCCCACACAAAGAATTTTTTTTCAGCCATTACAAATCAATTTTATTTATATCGAGTGATCAGTAAAGACGTAAATGTTTATGATATGCCAAGTCATTACTAGACAATGTACCGGTACATAAATATTCAAAGATAACTTTTGTATTTGTGTGTTTGAATGTACAATGAAAGATAAATCGACTTAAAAGCAGTTGATTTTGATGTGAGTTAATGGAGTGAATGTATTTATGATCATTACATTATATCTATGATACTACCATTGTACTATTTTATGTTCTATGGGCCAAAGATTAAGAACCATAGCTGTTCAACATGGCCAGAAAAATAAAAAAATACTATAAGCTATATTAAAATGATGTCATGGCAGTGTTACATCATACAGAATGGTCCAACACCAAATCAACATCTAGATGGGGCGAGCAATAAATAATCTAGTCAGTGGAAAGAACTACAATGCAGTAACAATCATTTCCTTATCAATACATCATCTAGGGTTGCCAATTTTAAGGAATAAAAAATCATTAACGTTTCGTTGCTTCCGTGCACAACACGGAGTCACAAACATACGTCCCACTTCTCGCATGCAAAAAGATAAAAGAGCTAAAGTTCATCAACACAACAGCGCACTTTCTTCCTACTTGGGAGGTACCCAGTTTGAATTCCAGCTTTTCAGAAAGGTTTTCAGTGTTGTTGGTTTCAATAATTCATTCAGAATAATACCAGGACAAGTATGACAAAATTCTTCCTATAACATCCTTAAAATTTTTGAAATTAAATTTGTAAGACATTACTGTACAGTAATTACTAGAAATCATGTTTCCAAAATATCTGCGAACGTTTTGAGGTATTAAAAATAAATCAGTTCAGTAAAGTTTTACATCAACTATTTCTGGATAAGGCTTTTATTGGTTGTTAATTGCTTTTTATCGTCTTTCTGGTTTGTAATTAATTTTTCATGTATTAAATCTAAGAAAATTTAAATCGTAAAGAAGTGCTGCATCAATCAGAAGAGGTTCATATATTTTTAGACATCCAGTACTAATAAATCGGTACTTAAACTATCAATTGTGTAACTTGTTAGATATTTTGTACCTATATACGGTAACAAAAGAGTTTTAAATTTAACTGCTCATGAACAAATATTCATTACTACGTATTTTACTAAAATTATTTTAAAGATTAACGTTCTTGCAAAGTTTTCTCTGGAGTTCTGTCTCATTGTCACTACTGATGTAGGCCTACTGTACTCCATTCTTGTGTCTTAAATTTATTACAAAATTTGCGCATTCTACATGTATTCAATTTTACAGATTAAAACCATGCAAGTCAGTACTTTATTGGCAATGAATACCTAACAGATTTTTTTTTTTTGTTAATATAACCTATCAAATGCTTAAGATTAACAGACTACGCTATTTATAAAACTGTACCGTATGTTTTAATATTATAATTACATTCGTCTGTATGTGTGTGTAGCCAGTAGTAACTTAATAATTATTGTATTATGTTGTTGGTAATGCTGAACTGTTGGCAGTAGATCCATTAGTTCCGGTTGTCTAGCACTCCAATATTTTTATTTTATAGATTTTTTTATAACAAATGCTTTGGCGGAGGAGGTGATTTTGAGCCATTTCTTTTTGAAGGTTATAAAATGGGTACAGGGATGAAAAATATAATCAAATTCTATGCAGATACTTCGCGAGTAATCTGAACTTAGCAACTGCACATTTCTGAGGGTGGTCTTGATTCTTGCAAAGAATTTCCAATTTTTTAATAATATCTTGCTTGCAGTAATTTTCAATGCCAATTTGCCACTAGATAAAGTCGTTATCAATCAGTTCTTTTCTGTGCTTGTCAAGCTCCTGACATCTCTTGGAACTTCAGAAAGCACAAGAAGATTGCTTCAATCATTGCAATGCGTGTTTCAACTATTTGTAAATGAACTATAAAAATAAAACAAAAAAACGTCTCAGGAGGTTATGTAGGTATTGGCATTTAAATAAGTCAGACTACAACAGCATTTAACTGAATGAATTAAAAACCAGAAACAACCTGTTACATCTCATACTGGATCTTGGCAGTCAATATAAGATATGAGAACAAGAACAACAGTTGGCAACCCTCTTTAAACCAAGTCTACCTTCACTGATTTTCTCTTCATAAAATGGCCTGTGCGTTTATTACTATCATCAGTACTTACAACAGGGGTGGCCAAACTGTGGGACTCCCACTCAATTATTCCAGATTATCGTACTTGAGCAGAATAGTCAACAATTAAATACTGATAAACTTGATGATTCTGAAATTGCTTTTTAGTTTATCCATCTGGGCTGGTACCTACAGAAAAACTTGAAACACACACTCTCTTTTATGACAATAGAAAGAGGTTCTATTACTATTATTTCCAGTTCTGGAAACATGTCTAGACACAACATGTTTCAAAGGTCGGAGATATGTCTGTCTTCCTATCGGAATCCATTCATAAATCTTTTTCGGTAATCTGCCTTAAGGTTATTAAATATCTAAGAAGAATATAAAGGGAATGAACTTTAAATGTTCATATACATATGAAATTACATTTGTTTAATTAAATTTGTTGTTTAAGGCAGTGAAATAATCCTTCTATTCCTACCTGAAGAAATAAACTACCGGTACCGGTACCGTACTCATCACTCGTGACAGTTTTCGACTGTACACTAACCATGATTGTTTTGCTTTTCGCTTTCTATGCATTGAGAATGTACAACACCAAACTGTCTTCTTTGCAATCCACAGGATAAACAAAAATGGAAGCTGACCATTTCCACAACTGCTCAGTTCTAAAGGACACTTTGTTGTTTAAATTATATTAGCAAGCTAAGATATGATATAATATAATATAATATTGTTTTATTAATTCAGTCTAATTGACATATCACAAATATAAAAAGTCAATGACACTTACCCATGTGAGTGATTATTGTGTACTATGCAAATATAAAAATTAAAAGTTAAGCAAACGTTTTCGCCCTTCGGGCATCATCAGGCTTTTTTACATACAATATCTTGTACATTTTGTCTCTTATTGTGGAACCTTTTTGATAATGAAAATAATGACTATTTAAAATTGACTTATGGTAACTAACAATCTAACATTAATGTACAGATATGAAAATTTAATACATAATAATGATATAAAATTGTGGCTGCACTGCTGTGTGGTGTTTAAATTATAACATCATAAAACTGTGAACATGATAAAAACATTCAGTCGGCAAGATCATCGTAACTAACTCAACCGCATTTCATCATAAAACCTAGTCTCAAAAGTCGTCTCAATGTAAATGTCAACACAGATAACCTGTGCAGTACATACGATCTTAAATATTGATTTCACCATAACAAGTAATGAACCATTGAGACAAGACTAGCAGCAAAACATCCAATTAATGAAATTATGAAGTTTAAAGAGGAATGAAATGTTTTTATCATGCTCACAGTTTCATGATGTTATAATTTAAACACAACACTGCAGTGCATCCACAATTTTATATCATTATAAAAGGTAAAGGTATCCCCGTAACATGGGGGGCATGGAGGTAGAGCCCCATGCTTTCCATGACCTCGGCACTAGAATGAGATGGTGTGGTCGGCACCACGCTCTGACAGCCTTTTACCCCTTTGCTCATAATTTGTGTGTACGTTTTGTAAGCAATGTTCGTAAATATGATCATATTACCCCATCCCTGGAAGCAATAGGTTGGCTTAAACTAGATAAGAAAAGAAATTTACATTCACTTCTCTTTCTCTTCGAAATCTTGAACTCTTCTATTCCTTCGTACCTGTCGTCTCGCTTCACTTACCTTTCTTCCCACCACAATCTGAACACACGCTCTCGCCATGAAACAATACTAACAATACCATCCCATCGCACCTCCTCATACTCATCCTCTTTCACAATAGCCCTGCCAAGACTCTGGAATTCGTTACCTGCTAGCATCAGGGACTGTCGAAATAAAATTGAATTCAAACGCAAACTTACTAGGCACTTGGTCAGTAATTGAGACTCGTTCAGACATGGTTTCTTGTAAATAGTTCTTTTAATCTACCACAAAATATCTCAATATCCGGTAATTTCATCACTATAGAATTTTGTTATTGTAGGTTTAATTTGTAATTTAGTAAATACAAAAATATTCTTTGTTCTTAACTTCTATGATAAAATGTCTAGCTTTCATTAATCAGGTATTCTTGTCGTACTTTAATTTTTATTGTAATTGTAATTGTAAATTTAATATTAATTGTAACCTTATTGCTCATGTTATAGTTGTAATCCCCTGGTAGAGGGGCAGAGAAGGCCTGACGGCCTTATCTCTACCAGGTTAAATAAATAAATCTAATCTAATCTAATGTAAGGGGGGGGAAAAAAAAAAAAAAAAAAAAAAAAAAAAAAAAAAAAAAAAAAGACCCGGTACTCAATTTTATAGAAGGCTGAGTGAACCTTGGCGCCGTTCTGAAAGTTTGGCAACGAGAAAAAATCCTGTCACCACCTGGGATCGAACCCCGGACCTTCCAGTCCGTAGCCAGCTGCTCTACCAACTGAGCTACCCGGCCGCCTTTATATCATTTATTTATACCATTATTATGTATTAAATTTTCATATCTGTGCATTAATTTTAGAATGTTAATTACCATAAGTCAATATTAAATAGTTATTATTTTCATTATCAAAAAGGTTGTGATTAATCATTCGTTCCACAATATGAGACAAAATGTACAAGATATTGTATGTAAAAAAGCCTGATGATGCCCGATGGGCGAAAACGTTTGCTTAACTTTTAATTTTTATATTTGTATAGTACACAATGATCACTCACATGGGTAAGTGTCATTGACTTTTTATATTTGTGATATGTTAATTAGACTGAATTAATAAAACAATATTATATCATATTATATTGACTATCTGAACATTTCAATATGCTTTCTAAGATAAGCTAAGATATATCACCCATATTCTAGCATTTTTATTGTCTTTTCTTTCTGTTGGAGTCGTTTATTATACTTTTTTATATTTCAAATACCGGTAATAGCAATTTCAAGCTTCTTGTACTGCACTGGAAATAAATAAATAATGAATCTCCATTACGTATACTATTTACAAAAAAAAATTATTGTGTAATGAAATGATGCTCAATTTAAAGAACAAGTTTTAAAAATGAATATATCGATTCTTGTCCCACATAGATAAACACAAAATCAAACTTTCCCAATGCTAGGTTAATGCTCAACCTGTTCCTAAATGCGACAGAGGAATAATCTGTAGGAAAGACTGAGATGGAAATATCAGGGAAACTGAGAAGAATATGGGGAGAAGAATGTTGTAAACTGAGTACGGTACTTTCTGATATGAGAAGTTTTGGCCACCCCTAATCTATAAGAGTTTTCCAACAAAAATTGATTCCTCTCTCTCTCTCTCTCTCTAAAGTTGATGTGTCTAAGTACTATTGTTACCATGCTGAACTAGATGCCCTGCTAGACCTCTTCAATTTGAAACTGAAAGACAGCGATGGGCTGTGAAGACACTCTACGTACAGTACAGCAGAAGCTAAAGAGCCTTCCGTCAGAGCGCTGTGTCCAGCAAGCATGCCACGCAATATAAAACATTACCTTACAGTATTGGAAAATGCATACAAAGTACTATTGCTACTTATGATTTGATAATTTGATGAATTATGATCCTTTATGAATTAATAATAATCATATCAACAACATCAGCTGTTTTTTTTTAATAACAGAATTCAGAAAACGTATTATGTGTCTTTCACGTGTTAAATTTTACATTACCTCGTTAACATGTTTCAGCCTGCTATCGGCCATCTTCTGAAGATGGTTAATGAGGTAATGTAAAATTTAACACGTGAAAGACACATAATACGTGTTTCCCGAAGTGATATAGTGTTAAAAGTTGTGTAATCAAGATGTATAACAGAATTCAACTACGAAAATATAACATCTGTCCTACAAGAAAGTTATTCTGAAATATGATAGAAGAAAAAGGGCTCGGCAAACTACATTTTGCAAGTCTACTTCATCTGGCTCATGAGTTCTTTATAAAACATGTAAAAAAAAGTATTATTATTGTACAAAACATGAAATTAATTTCGTTATTAATACCCAGTAAATGACTGAAGTTCTAATACATATTTTAACAATATTGTGATAAATTATGTACCAGTAGCCTACCTTACGAATTATCGATTTTTATGATCCTTATAAGGTATACCTTATTTTATTTCAAGGAGTGCAGTTCGGTGGCTCCTTTGAACACCCACTTACAGATTTATGACTTCCTACACAAACACCTCTGACAATTCCATCCTGTCCCCTCGTCCCAACATTGCACAGTTGCCACAATCCTGGTGACCCTTGAAATGAGACTGACGGGATTCTTGGAATTCGGAAAAGATGCGACAACTCTGCCTCCACACGGATTTGATGGGAGCCTGTCAATTCTTCTGAATGAGGGTTGTGATTGGTTACTGACAAGAGGAGACAAGATTTCCGTCACAGTAAGGAAGACATTTATTTATGACAACCAATTAGTAGTGGGCAGTAGAAGGTCTGTCGGTAAAGTCCTTTCTATGAAACTGCACTCCATGAAAAAAAGTAGAGTATACTTATCTACCCTTGTGAGAAAAATTTTCAGTTTTTATCCAAATTTTAAAAATGATTTTTTTCCTGATTACTTGACACATAATTAATGATTTTCACACAAAATAAACCCCTCAAATATTTTTGGGAGGGCATGTTCATTGAAGAAAAAATTCTCTTCACTGAAGCATTACTTCCAGGAAGACACAGAGAGATCTCAATCAATTTCTGGAGTTGTGCATAGAAAATCATTTTCTCAGAGACAATTATTGAAGACCTCTTCGGAATAAGGGTATAACTAACTTATCTTCAATAAATGTTTCAGGAGAAGTAAAATAATTTCAGGGGCATATTTCATTAGACCTATATTTTCTAGCGGAACCATTTGACTAATTAACAGATTAGCCAAATGTTTCATTACTCCATTTATGGATGAAACAGTCACTCAAATAGGCTGCAACTGAACATAAAATTTTGTTGAATTACGGATAATGACATGTGAAATTTCTTTCAAGAACAAAATGAATACGGTGCTTAAAAAGTCGAGTTCTATTTTTCATAGGCAGATTTTTCTCTGAACTTATCTCGAAGTTGTAATTATGAATTACAAAACTTCTACCTCTTAACTTAAGAGGTTCTAAACGGGTACTACCAGTACAGTATCCCAGAAGTTGAGTAACATTGAAATGTTAGGAAGACCACCATGCCTAACACATGACAGATTGATGATGATTTTGATTTTCATTATGAATGTCACTGTGATGATGAAAATTATCATCATGACGAACATGAAGAAGAATTTATAGTTAGTAAAACAGATTTTATAGTGTGTCAGAAAGAGTATCAAAGTGTTCATGTTAAGAAGTTTGCCAATCCCTGGTATAGAGCAAGGACGGTTTTCAACTATTTGGTCAACTAAGTTGCTACAGTTTTAGAGCTAAGAGCATTAGAATGCCAATGCAGCCACTGCCAGCACCCATTTCAGACATGTAATGAGATATCTGGTGCTTTCCACGCTAAGATATTATATTACGTTAAAACAGCTACAGATTTGTCACAGGAGAATGGAAAGGAAGATCCTAAATGTTTCACTAAGAGACAGACTCAGAAACGAGGAAATAAGAAGGACAAAAATGCGCGATGTGGTAGAAAGGGCAGAAAACCTAAAATGGAAATGGGGCGGCCACGTAGCACGTATGGATCACCAGAAATGGACGAATCGCACCACAATGTGGGACCCGAGAGAAGGACGACGGCACGTGGGACGACAAAAAACCAGATAGGCGGACTACTTCAGAACCAGAGCGGGGAGTCAATGGTCGAGAGTGGCACGAGATAGAGAAGTATGGAGGCAGCTGGCACCAAACATGAATCATCAAGCACCAGATAGGACAGGAAGTCAACGACAGTGAGTGTAATTCGTGTGAAGTGATATGAGGAAGTGTGGGGGATGAGTATCGTAGAAATGATCGAAGAGGGAAGTCAGGAACAGTGAAACGAAGAAATATCAGTAATATGACCAAGCTCCCAAGGACTCACTCACCTTAGGAGTCTACTTATGAGCAATTCCCTGTGACAACAGGAGGCCCTTGCCCTTACGGGATGTGTACGGGCTAAATTTATTATTATTATTATTATTATTATTATTATTATTATTATTATTATTATTATTATTATAACATCTGATGCCAGCAACTGGAAACACACTAATGGTAGCAGACGTCAGTAAGAAAAAACATGCAAAATTATCTCGTGCACATTAGAAGTTACACATATGAGTGGTGATGCCATTCATTATTGATTCTTATTTTGATTTTATTTCCAGCTATTCAACTTACAAGATTTCATCAAACTTTCGGCTGATTTGGGTGGAAATATTTTCTTATTCATAAATCAGTAATATGCAACAAAAATCAAGAAGGGAAACATAAATACAATTTTATAAAATTGTAGCTGTGTAAATACTGATACAACCAGTGAGGGAAGTGGGAAAAATCTGAGGCAGTATGCTACCCCAAGGTTTTCCTCAGGCATACCTCGATTTAAAAAAAAGGCATACCTCTCCCTTACAACATAGACATAAATGATGTATGCAATAAATTGTTTCATGCAGTCAGTAACGCGAATCTTTGAAGTTTACGCAACACATTAAATTTCTTAATAAAATAATTTCAAGATACTTCAGTTATTTACTAGATCATTTTACAATGTCCTTTGAGAATTATCACTTAAAATAATATTAAAGCTTCAAAGTGCCTTACTTAATTATTAATAAAAAGTGCAACAAAAAAAAATGACACAGTCACTAAATTGGCAACAATGGCCACCACAAGCTACAGACCACAGTTTTCTATACTTGAAATACTACCGTTGTAAGCATTCCAGGGGTTGAGCTTATCAAATAAGCGTGTCTAAATTAATACACAATGAATACAGTTCCAGAATGCTGTGGTTTAGATTTACGAAGCAAACAGATAGTAGAAATGTAGAAACAAATTTTTACGATCACATTTTTTCAGTGACGGTATGTCATTTTCCTCTAATGGTATGTTTTCTGGCCATAGAAACCAGTGACGGTATTCCATACTGTCGCATACCATCTCACTTCCCTCACTGGATATAACGAAGTTAAGCTTTAATGAAAAAAAAAAAAAAAAAAAGAAAGAGAAATAGTCACTGTTAACAGATTAATGTTAGAAGAAAAGATGTAAAATAATTTTCTTTGTGTAGTAAAGCAAAAGTATTGACTTAAAAACAGAACTAGACAAAATATTCTCAGAAAATGAACACTAGTACAACGACTCAGAAAATATGGAAATACGAAGGTATAGAGATAAAGAAAGATAAATAGAACAAAAACAGATGACAGTACTGGAAGAGACTTTCAATTTACGACCTGTAGTGAATGAATGGTTTCCAGTTACTTAACTGAACAGCAAGTGACTGGATACTGATGGCAGCAATGCATTGGCAACTTAGTGTATATTAGCTCCACACCACGCAGCACAAGAGCTCAAAAAACAAACTAGATCAATACGAGATAATTTGTATATATGTTGAAATGGATACTAATGGTAGAAATGCATTGGCAACCTAGTGCATATTAGCCCCATATCACGCAGCACAAGAGCTCAAAAAACAAACTCGATCAGTACGAGATAATTTGTATATATGTTGAAATGGATACTAATGGTAGAAATGCATTGGCAACCTAGTGCATATTAGCCCCACATCACGCAGCACAAAAAACAAACTAATTCAGTACGAGATAATTTGTATATAATGTTGAAATGGATACTAATGGTAGCAATGCATTGGCAACCTAGTGCATATTAGCCCCATATCACGCAGCATAAGAGCTCAAAAAACAAACTCGATCAGTACGAGATAATTTGTATATATGTTGAAATGGATACTAATGGTAGAAATGCATTGGCAACCTAGTGCATATTAGCCCCACATCACGCAGCACAAAAAACAAACTAATTCAGTACGAGATAATTTGTATATAATGTTGAAATGGATACTAATGGTAGCAATGCATTGGCAACCTAGTGCATATTAGCCCCATATCACGCAGCATAAGAGCTCAAAAAACAAACTCGATCAGTACGAGATAATTTGTATATATGTTGAAATGGATACTAATGGTAGAAATGCATTGGCAACCTAGTGCATATTAGCCCCACATCACGCAGCACAAAAAACAAACTAATTCAGTACGAGATAATTTGTATATAATGTTGAAATGGATACTAATGGTAGCAATGCATTGGCAACCTAGTGCATATTAGCCCCACATCACGCAGCACAAGAGCTCAAAAAAGAAGCTGGATCAGTACGAGATAATTTGTACGTATGTTGAAATGGAAGCACAAGAAATAAATGTTAAAATTTGATTTTTTTCTTACTAAATTAACATGTTTTAAGTTAAAAAGTCAATTTGAATCAAAATATAAAAAAAAAAAAAAAAAAATTACCTAAATTATCTGCACAATGTGGCTTGTTAACAAGAAAGAGATTTGAAGAGAAGATACGTATACTCCTAAGCAAATATGCATTTGAAATATTATGTTGATTACCTGTATTAGTTTTGTAAAAATAAAAAATATACTGTAGTGGTGTTCTTTTGGATCGTTTGAACATTACTGCAAGAAAATATATATCAACCTATACTCTCTGTAAAAAATATTGTATGTAGTAGAATGAGTAATATAATTACAATAAAATATATTGCAGTTAATGAATTAATGAATATGTTGTCTCTTCATAAAACTTGTATTCAAAGGGTCTTTTGTACAATTCTCAAGGCCAGTTATGATGAATGATGATTTCTGTATTTTACCGAGTCTCTCTAGGTAAAATCTCAGTTGTCATAATATTCTTCCCAAATCTCTTCCTGCTATCTACAGTGTGGGCAGTTCAAAAATCTCCAAACATTCGCCTACTGGTCAATCACTGGCATTCCTCTAAATGAAAGTGTGACACTCTTCCTGACTGCAGTCAGTCGTGAGTGAGAATTTATCGGCGTGAGACAGTTGTGTTGTGCAGTAGTGAGTGAGATTTCATTAGAGAGTACAGCAGTGTTGTGCAGTGATGATATATTCACTGTGTCGTCGTATATTCATCTTGAAAACGTACATCAAGTGCAGAAATTTGTGTGGCAGAATAAGACAATCATTTGGGCGTGAATTTCATAGCAGCCCAGTTACAACACGAAAAACAAGGTTTCAATTAAAGTTAGTGGATAATTTTAACCCATATCTGCCTAGTGCTGCGTTTTCGCAACATTCTGCATTAATTATTGTTCTGCAAAAATGCAAAGAAATGAATTACAAAATTAACTTTTATTTCATTGCTGTGTATACTAGAAGAATCAAAGGAGCCTGCAGCACAATAATTAACTCCCATTTCAGTTTCATGTGGCGGTGCGAAAATTATGAAAATATTCAACAAAAAAAAGTTATGGGCATAAATGGGTTAATAAAACAGGTTCTGTAACTGACCAGAAAAGAAAACGATGATGTGACATGTGCTTACAGAAGAAAAAAAAAAACTTGATGAAATAGCTTTTTTGGAACGTAATCCTCGAACATTTTTCTGCACTTAATGTATGCATTCGTGGCAGCCCAATTCCAACACGAAAAACAATATTATTGTAAACTTCATTTTACGATGTTGGGTGACGTATATATGTCCGTTGATGTGACATATTAATGAATATTTAAATACTTATATAGTCACAATCATGACATGGTTCGAGGTTGTGAAGTTTTTCTTTCATACCATGGCATGATTGTGACTATATAAGTATTTAAATATTCATCAACAATATTATTTATTAAAGCTAAAATCCACACAGCTAAAATTTTATAAAACAATGGCAGTACCAATGCTGACATGCGCCTGCGAAAATTGGACACTTAACAGATCAAATAAAAGAAGAATAGAGGAGCTGAAATGAAGTTCTTATGTTCAGAAGCAGGCTATATATTATTAGACAAGAAATATAATGACGAGATCAGAACAGAATTAAATATTTTTAATCTGACAGAAAGAATTCATAGTCTAAGATCTAACTGGCTACAGCACATAGAAAGAATGCCACCCTACAGGCTTCCATTAATTTTATCCATTACCAACCTAAAGGTAGAAGGAATGTTGGGCGTCCGATGACAAGGTGGAGAGACTCGATCTCTTGATGTGGAAACAGGCCTAATGTAGAAGAAGAAGAAGAAGAAGAAGAAGAAGAAGAAGAAAGTTAATGGATAAGTTTAATAAAAAAGGTTCTGTGATTCACCGAAAAAGAAAACGATAACATGTCATGTACTTATAGAAGAAAAACTTGATGAAACAGAAGCTATAGGTCTCATAAGCAGGGAATACCGACGACAGGAATGCGAACGAAACAATTCGATAAGGAAGGCCGGGCGACAGGAAAGGTCACGAGATAACTTGAGTGATATTCAAGAGTACAGTTGAAAGAGAAACGACATCGATAGAATCAATCTTGCATTGAGATAGTTACATTACTGTTTTAGTTTCAGTTCCACTGCGTGTGAATACGTGTCTTGTTCCAAGTGCGTGTATTTTATTATATAGTGATGGAGCGTTCCCCTCGCAGAGTATCATTATTTTATTCGTAAACATAATGTTGCGCGTTTAATTTGCTTCGAATTTTTCTCTTGCTACGCTCTTCATTTCTACAGGTGATGTCCCCATCTGTTCATCTTCTTGGAAGAGGCAGTACTTCCATCGGCCCACGCATCTCGCTCCCTCGGTATGCCTACATACATATGTTAAAACAGACAGTAACGTCACCACTGTTTTTCGGTAATCGTTCCTTGCGTGAGTTATACCTTGGAACGTAGTCCTCGAAAATCTTTCTGCACTTGATTACACATTCGTGGTAACACAGTTCCAACACGAAAAACAATAATTTATTAAAGTTAGTGGATAAGTTTAATAAAACAAGTTCTGTGGTTGACCAGAAAAGAAAATGTTGACGTGTTGTGTGCTAAAAAAAAAAATTGATGAAATAGGAGCTGCCTTGGAACACAGTCCTCGAAAATCTTCTTTTTCCATTTGATGTACGCATTCAAGATAAATACAGGCCTATGATGACGCAGTGAATATCTCATCATTGCACAACACTACTGTACTCTCTAATGAAATCTTTCATGACTGCATAACACAACTGTTACTTCGATGAAATCTTACTCATGACTGACTGCACACAGGAAGAGCATAGCGATTTCATGGAGGGGAATGCCAGCGATTGTATGGGGCTTGGACTGGTGATTGGTCGAGCAATGTTTCGGAATTTTTAAACTGCCCGGTTTGTATTATCTTAACATTACAAAGACGCTAAATTACCTATTTCTGTGTAAAAAAAAAAAAAACAATAAAAATCTTTGTAGACCAAAATCTTGTGAGACTGCTGAGGCCTCTGGTTAACAAAGGAGAAACCATATGTATAAAATATAAGGACGAGCACCACAAGCCAATAGTCTAAAGTGTATTCAGAGCTATAAAGAAGGTACGCCCTTAAATAAAAGGAAGTCAACAAGAAAGGAGACGGAACTGATGAAATTCCATTTTGATATTAGAAAATTAAAATGGCATACTAGAGTAAGAAATCATAGATAAAAAATTAAACAGGTAAAGAGGTGTGCTCTGTTTTTGTGTAGCGAATAACTCAATCTGCTGGACGAAATTCAAGGAATTGGCTGCGTTCAGCCGGGACAGTGCTAATTCAGCTATTCATTTTTGTTGAGTTACAGCAGCTGTGAGGTCCTGAACGACCATTGCAAAATGTCTGCTGTGTTTCCATCTACTCCGGAATATATGATACCATTGGTTGTTGCCTATCCCCTCCACTTTCGCTGGCTAGCAGCAGGCTTGCAGCGAAAAAAATTTTGCTACGAAAAATGGCGCCTGCTATTTCAGCGCTGTCGGCCAGCAAGGCGTTCAGTGCTGTCGCTATTTCAGCGCTGTCCCGGCTGAACGCAGCCATTGTACTTTAAAATGATCACATTAAGCTCATTATTTCTAGCTGACAGCCTTAGGCATGCCAATTGCTGGAAACAGCGCGACTGCAGGAAGAATAAAAGGTAAATATTGTATATAATACAGTAAAACACTTAAACTGTAACTGTACAATTAGTAAACACATAAAGAAACACTCAAGTGTTAGCGTCACTACCCCCACTCTCACTCTCCTGTTTATAGTTTGACTAGTAGTGGTATCCCTAGTTTTAAAAATATCCCCTCGCTCGGTATCACGTTATTATGAACACGTTATGCACACGTGGGACAGCACTCTCCGTCTCGCTGGACTGGAGTTGCACAGGTCGCATGGGGACACCTTTCCGTTGTGCATGTCACCTGCTTCTCCTGTGAAACAAAGACAAAATATCAGGTTTCATGGTTTTGACACAAGGTTGTCTTAGTCACTTACTATAAACAAAGACACAAATATCAGGTTTCATGGTTTTGACACAAGGTTGTCATAGTCACTATAAACAAAGACACAAATATCAGGTTTCATGGTTTTGACACAAGGTTGTCATAGACACTTAGTATAAACAAAGACACAAATATCAGGTTTCATGGTTTTGACACAAGGTTGTCATAGTCACTTACTATAAACAAAGACACAAATATCAGGTTTCATGGTTTTGACACAAGGTTGTCATAGTCACTATAAACAAAGACACAAATATCAGGTTTCATGGTTTTGACACAAGGTTGTCATAGACACTTAGTATAAACAAAGACACAAATATCAGGTTTCATGGTTTTGACACAAGGTTGTCATCAGAGGTCTGCATCGGACGTTTTCGCTCGAGCGCCAAGTAGTTCATAGCATAATCCGATAGGTAGCACACATGCATGATGGGTAAAATTGTCACGAGTGATAAATCCTCGAACGGTATAAGCCGAGCGTTAGACATTCGTTCTTGTTACAGTGATGAACTGTGTAGTAACATCATAGATGTTTATCATTTCAAAACTTTGCAGTGTTTAACTAACCTCTCCATAGTACAACTACAAAACTTGCTTTAAAATGTAATATAAATGTTGTAGGTAATTTTTTTTTTTTTTTTTTTTTTTTTCCCCCCCACACAGGAGTGATTTTGTTTTTGCCACATCTGATAGATGTTATTGGATGTACATGTAATTATTATAAACGGAGAACACAATCACGATAATGCAAGAACTGTATCAAGTTTTCTAGTAATAATAATAATAATAATAATAATAATAATAATAATAATAATAAGAATAATAATAATAATAATCTCTAATAATTAGTGTATCAATCTTTGCGTCTGTAACAGTTGTGCAGCATGATTATTCGTTTTATTATATTTTCTGTGACGTTATCTCTGTACTAATATTGTTATTAATCTACTGCTATATCAATAATATTTTGTAAAACGTTTCTACATTGTTGCAGTATATAGGCGGAACACTATGTATGGACCTATCATATTATATATGTGGTAAATCAAATAATGAATAATTATTAATTAGCAATAATAACTGTATATCGAAGTTTTTCATACTATTTTATTTATAACTTCATGTTCCTGTTTTGGTACGTTCCATTGACTGTTCCATTAAACGTTTGTCATAAATGCAGAAAATAAAGCCTTATTTTTACTGTGTGAGCAAAACATATGTGTATCTTATCTGTCGCCTTCCATTCAAGATAAGACATGTCGGTGGATGACCTTGTACTGTGCTTCTATTTATTACGAGCGTATCACGGCCGATCTTATCTCACTCGAGGCTGCGACACTCGACCGAGTTCAAGTGAGTGATTTAACTCCAATGCAGCACTCTGATTGTCATAGTCACTTACTATAAACAAAGCCACAAATATCAGGTTTCATGGTAGGTTGTCATAGTCACTTACTATAAACAAAGACACAAATATCAAGTTTCATGGTTTTGGCACAAGGTTGTCATAATCACTTACTATCCAGGTACTCACAATTTTTTCTGTAGTACACTGGAACAAATAACAAACAACACATTTGAAATACTGTTATCTCAAATAGCTCGGATGTGACGTTACACATGATTATAACAAAGGCATCGAAAATAATAATTTATTAAAAATGTGAGCAACAATTAGAACAATTCTATATCAACAATAAAAAACACACATAAATGAAATTCTACAATATGATAGTCATACCTAGGGACCTGACTTTTAAGCACCTATTTTCATAAAAATTAGCAACTACTTTTTTCAAATTTAGAATCAATTTTTTTTCCAAAGGAAACTTTGTGCATTCTACCTTTCAATTCTCAAAAGATAACATTGTGAACAGTTCAGTGTTTACCTCCTTCAAATTACATCGTCTCTCTGAAACAACAGCACCATAATGTGATGTGATAAAACACGATCACTGTCAGCTTTGTTTGTTGGTGTCCACAATACTTGCAAACAACATTCTGAAAATGTTTTATTCTCCAACACAGCAATTGAAGAATTGACAGAAAACTGTCTTAGCATCTGAAGCATAGAGTTCATGAATGAAATACTGCTGGGAAGTAGTGAAGTACAAAGCATAAAATGAACACAATATTTTTAGGGACACACAGTAAGGAAAATTATGATTATATAATATATAGCTCAACTTATCACATTATAGATATATCATTATCGGGAAATATGAAAACAAAAAGATAAAATAAGTTAAATATCACTAGAATATATAAAAAAAAAGTGACTACGAGGAAACATGCAATACAACACTTGTCATAATAGTAAGTTAGTTTGGCAACTCGTCATAAGATAATTTTCTAACTTGGATTTGAAAGATTTCAATGTTCAGCAGCCCTTGACTTCAGGTGGCAGAGAGTTCCAGTGACGAGAGGTAGCAACAGTGAAAGATGAGGAACACAGAGATGTTTAAAAAAAATGTTATGTTTTATTTAACGACGCTCGCAACTGCCGAGGTTATATCAGTATCGCTGGTGTGCTGGAATTTTGTCCCACAGGAGTTCTTTTACATGCCAGTAAATCTACTGACATGAGCCTGTCGCATTGAAGCACACTTAAATGCCATCGACCTGGCCCGGGCATAGAAGGTCAGCACTGTACTGTATTTTGAGTAAATAAAAACCTAACGAAAATTATTAAATTAAAAAATCGTAATAGTTCCTAGTTTACGTAAATGGATGCACTACTTTTCTTCCCTCCTATACCTAGTAAAGTGATTTGTTTGTATTTTACTCTAGTATCATCAAACTCCGGTCGTGGAAGGGGGAAACATAGTGTTTGTGGTTCTCAACCGTTAATCCAAAAGTATAGCCAGGTTAATATTAGAAATGTTAGTAAAAACAAAATGATGACCAGATATATTTAATATGTGTATCCCAATTGAGATTAGATTCGAAATGCACTCCGAGATTTTTTACGTGCGTTTTGAAGTCTGCCTCGTGGATGAATGACCTTAATTAACGCAATGAGCCCACCTTGCAGACGCACTGCGTGCAGCTGTCTTTCTTCCACGTGTCCCCACTCTTGCGCCAGTTGCCGTCAGCATCCAGACAGCGGTTCCCATTGTGCTTGCCGTTCAGTTGGCAGTGGTGCTCCAGCTTCCTGATCTTGCGTCGCAGCTGCTTGATGGTTTTCTGGAACTCCTCAAGCGCGCTCTCGATGCCCTCTATCCTCTCTTCATCCACCTCGTTTGAGTCTGGCAGCAGCGGCTCCAGAGTCGGTGCCTCTGTGTCGAGGCTCTGCGTTGACAGCGTGTGATTGGAGTAGGTGGGCGTGGTCACTGTCACCGGCTTGTCGCTGGGGTACGAGTAGTCCAGGGCGCGCCGTGATCGCCCTGACGTCAGCTGCGTGATGCTGTTGAACTGTCCAGAGTTGCTGCAATCTGAAGCAACACAGTATCAATGGTACCAAGGTGAATTGAATTTGATGGAAGGTGAAGCAAGCAATTAGGCCCTTTGTGCTACTTTCTTAGCAGCTTTACAGTAACCAGAGCCGTCCATATGAATTGTGGCCTCCCCACAAACATTTGTGAGGGCTCTCTCCCCCCTCGCCAATCTATACTAATAATAATTAGGGCTAGGATAGTTCTCTTCTGCGAATATTGAATCGACGTTTATATTCTAAGATGGAAGAACAGTTGGAAGAAGAGCGTTTGGCTTCAGGAAGGGAAAAGGTACGAAAGATGCAACTGGACTGCTACAGACAATGGGCGAAAGATACCTAGAGAAGAATAAAGAAGTGTATGTGGTATTTGTGGACTTAGAAAAGGCGTTTGACATAGTGGATTGGAATAAACTGATGGGGATCCTAAAGAAAATTGGCGTGAATTGGAAAGAGAGGAGGCTGTTCAGTAACCTTTATAGAAAACAATGAGCCAAAGTCAGGATAGGAGAAGAAATGTCAGAAGGAAGTGAAATAGAAAGAGGAGTACGACAAGGCTGTGCTTTATCACTACTCTGTTCAACATCTACTTGGAGGATTTAGTAAATAACTGTTTTCAGAACATGGGAGGAGTGATAGTAGGGGAAAGAAGAATAAAGTGTATAAGATTTGCTGGTGATATGGCGTTGTTAGCAGAAGAGGAGATGATACTAAAGGATATGTTACTGGAGCTAAATGACAGCTGTGAGCAATATGGAATGAAGATAAATGCTAACAAGACGAAGACCATGGTCATAGGAAGAAAAGTAAAGAAGATAAACTTGCGAATTCTAAATGAGGCAGTAGAGCAAGTGGACAGCTTCAAATACTTGGGGTGTACTATAAGCAGTAACATGAGCTGCAGCCAGGAAGTCAAAAGGAGGATAGCAATGGCAAAGGAAGCTTTTAATAGAAAAAGGTGCATCTTCTGCGGACCTCTGGAAAAAGAACTAAGGAAGAGACCAGTGAAGTGCTTTGTGTGGAGTGTAGCACTATATGGGGTAGAAACGTGGACATTACGACAAAGTGAAGAAAAACGACTAGAAGCATTTGAAATGTGGATATGGAGAAGGATGAAACATGTGAAATGGACAGACAGAATAAGAAATGAAGCTGTGTTGGAAAAAGTGGGTGAAGGAAGAATGATGCTGAAACTGATCAGAAAGAGGAAAAGGAATTGGTTGGGTCACTGGTTGAGAAGAAACTGCCTTGTTAAGGATGCACTGGAAGGAATGGTGAACGGGAGAAGAGTTTGGGGCGGAAGAAGATATCAGATGATAGACGACATTAAGATATATTTATCATATGAAGACACAAAGAGGAAGGCAGAAAATAGGAAAGACTGGAGAATGCTGGGTTTACAGTGAAAGACCTGCCCTTGGGCAGAACACTATGAATGAAAATGATAGTTCTGTAGTAACAACTTTTTTTCTATTTGACTAAACAGAAATAAAAGCAGCCTTCAAAAAACTAGCAGCTACAAGATAATGAGAATGTAGCAAAGGGGAAGAAATGGGAAAACATCCGGAAACTCTACGGAAAATGGAAAAATCGTCAGGAATCAGTTGGCCTGTTCCGCCTTATGTCTGGACATGATTGCATTGCTCATCATCTTCACTGGATCAAGCTTCTTCAATCCCTAGCAATCCACCGGAACTGAAATACACTCAGATATGAATGTTTTAAGTACTGGTACACTTAATTTATACAATTGGAAAGGTATACCTCCCCCTTTGAGTCAAACTCATCATGTTCAATACAGAATTTATGGGGCACAAATATTCATCATCATCACCAATCCAGACGTCCCCTTTCCCTGAAGCAGATATTTATTTGTTCTTTAAGGACGCACTAAATAATCTTAAATAACATGAGTGATAGCGAACATCCCCGCCTCAAATCTCTTTTCCGTATTATTTTCGTAAGTTATCAGACTCAACAACTTTGACACATACAGTAACTCAAATTTTTTAGAAACATCAGGAAAAAAGTAAGACCTATATGGTTATTTTTTCCTTCCTAAAGATGTAACAGTCGTGGTGCAACACTGCTTACCATGGCAACACTCAGTCCAGAACCGGAGATCAATCTGAGGCAGCTCCGTACAGGATACGAATGCAGGAGTCTGCTTCTTCGGCAGAATGAACACGTTCTTTGTCACATCTGTGATGTCGTCACCGTTTTCACAAAGAACTCGTCCCAATGATGTTTGTTTGATCTGCGTCAGCTGCTCTGGTTTGAATACCGATGGGTTCTCGTACCAAAACCTGCAAGACAGTTAAAAAAATACAGGGTGATCCGTTTGGGTATGAATAAAATAAAAACAGCGTAAAATATTTACTACTGAACTTTATATAGTGACAGTTTGATATGTTGCAAGAATGCCTGACTTTAATCAACAAATAGTCAGAGTTTTAAGTTATTGCTGCTTGAACAGTAAAATTGATGTGCGCATGCTCATGATGGTTGGAAATATTGGCAACTGCTGCAAAACAAACTTAATAAATACACACGTTTCTGTGCTAAGCATTACCAACCTATCTCCATCACGGAGACGTCGAAACTGTTCTACCAAGAGACATCTGAATGTTGGACCAACTTTGGCACCTTCCAACTGATCTTCAAGAATGCCGCCGACCCAAATATCCACATTTCCTGTAAACAAGGAATACATAGCAGCACATTCTGAAGACTTATAAAAAAGCCTTACTGAGAAATAAGAGAGTCAGAGTTTTATAAATGTCACAGCAGGCTATTATCCCAAACTCTTCAAATGTATCCGTAATTTAAATAATAAGAGAAATCTTGTGCAATAGTTCAGAATGCTCAAAATTGTAACTAGACGTTGGATGTTTAGGAGTAATGCCCATTTTATAATAACAGACTGTATGTAACCCTGAAAGAGTTCCATGGGAGGTCAGTTCTCAAGGAGAAAGTTATGCAAGCATGTAATTGGTTGGAATATGGACCAATATTGTATTAAGTAACAAATGACCAAATTTCATCTGTAAAGTAGAGATGACTGTGGAAATGACAGCAAAAGTTTGCTGTTCGCAGTGACAAAGACTAAGTTAATATGAATAATTTAATATATGAGGTGTGTAGTTGCAAAATCAGATACATCACTTTTTTTTTTTTTCGAAAATGAGTTAATGTTATATTTCATATCTTCATATGATTCTACTACTGCTAAAGCACTGTTATGCTCTAAAGCCAGATACATCAGTGGCGGTTTCTCGGGGGAGGGAAGGGAGGAACGTTCTCCTCACATTTTTCTTCTTTTGAAAGTAAATACCAAATGAAATATATGCTTTGAAATTCGAGGAAGATTCGATAATTTTTAAGTTCACAGCTATAAGAAAACCTCGGTTGATCGAGTTTTAAACGACGCGCGCTCATGTGCCACTAGAAAACTGTGAGAAAGATGCGAGATTGTTTGTGTGGAGGAAAGCAAATCCTTTCCTCCCTTCCTGCAGTTAACACACATAGACAACAGCGCACTAGCGGCCAGAGAAAGAAGTAGAGTTTTAAAGCAAGCGAATGAACAGTTAGGGAGGAGATCCTCCTCTGAATCAGTCATGGACGGGAAATAGAAACCGACTGGTCGTGCAGCAAGCTCGCTACTGCTGCCATCTAAAGATGCTGCATTCAACCAGACTATAACACATCTAGGAGGAGGCGCAATAAAAACAGTTTTAACGCAAAGCTATGAAAAACACCATATAAACTTTTTTAAAATAATAAATCAAAATATATTATTCATTGCATTTTATATAAGCTACCGGTACTGCTCATGGTTTGAAACTTTCGAGGATACCTGAAAGTTAAAGTTAGATTTATATAAAACAAAGAGGAAGTAGTTCTACGTTAGTATCGCAGATCTTTTTGGCCCCTGAAATTCACTTCCATTCATTGTCTACTAGATAGGACAACAGCCAAGTTGTCAGTTTTGTACAAATATATTTGAAATTGAAAGTACTCCAAACTACATTATTTTTAACACAAAAAAATTAATCGGCCAATGCAGCTTTGAGCAATAATGGTAATATGACTTTACAAGAACTGGCATTCTTCAAAAGCATGTGATACTCAACTTTTAAAATGTACATGTGACAACACAGACCATGTGAGTGGGTGCAGTGTTCTCGCTTTCTTAACAGATTTCTCATTCCCACTTCCGTAAAACGGTTCTGGTTATATGTTAGTAGCTGGTCTCTACCAACACGTGTGATGCTGTAGTGTGCTCTAAAAATGCTGCGAGTTTGTGAATTTCCTTGTAATTGTTAATTTGTGCAATTATCCAGCAATGAATGGAAGTGAAAACATATTTGGACAATTTAGGAAACTCAGTTTACAAGAACAGATTATTGCTATACGAAAGAGAAGGCCAATCCTAACACTACCTGGTGTTACATGTATGCATGTAGGCTAATTTGTAGCATGTTTCTCTCAAAAAGGTGTCATTTTGCGCAATTAACTTCTTTCCTCCTCTTAAGAAATATGCAAGAGCCGCCACTGAGATACATCACATGGATTTGTATGATGAAAGAATAGTATTAGTTGCAAATCCTTGGTTCCTTGCAAACGTTTTTCCTTCATACTGAAAAATTACTGGTATGTTTTAGTGTTGTATTTGATTTTGCAATTAAACGCCTCATATGTAACATAACGAATGTTTTCACAGGTTAAGTCGGACACCAAACAACTTTTTTCAGGTGCTACTAGGCATCTAGTGGATTGACAAGTATGTCAGCAAATAAAAGAAAGCACATTTAATACGATGGTGTGGAGTAGTTCACCCTAAATGTATAATGAAGGCATATTTTATACAAAATATAGCCGAAAGTGTCCGACTCCAGACGGTAGTTTAGTTAGAAAGCAATTGAAAATCAGGAGGGCGGGCATTACACAGAAGAAATCAGTCTATAGGTAGTATAGAGGAAGGGACAGGAAGCTAGAGTGTGCAGGCTTCATGTTTACTGCTGCATCAGAAATCCACATCCACAACATTTAACGTTGTTTGATCAACTGTCAGAAGACAGGTCTGAACTTCACAAGTACTACCAACAAGGTATCACTCATGACGCAACTAGGTCAGGAGATAATGGGGTAGGGTGGCCAGTTCCTTCCCCCATCCACTGCATACATCGCTAATTAGTTACATACTACACTAATCAGACTTCAGATGCAAACAATTGTTCTTCCTGTGACACATATCGTCAAGTGAGATGTACTGTCTAATAACAGATCTACATATCAGCGAGAACCTCAATCAGAGGTAAACAAATCAAATTATGGTTTATTTAACGACGCTCGCAACTGCCGAGGTTATATCAACGTCGCCGGTGTGCCGGAATTTTGTCCCCCAGGAGTTCCAGTAAATCTATTGACATGAGCCTGTCGCATTTAAGCACACTTTAATGCCATCGACCTGGGCCAGGATCGAACCCGCAACTTCAAACATTTAACGTGTAAATAATAAATATAAATTGTATCAAAATCAATAAATAATCTAGTGAAGTGCTTTGTGTGGAGTGTAGCACTGTATGGGGCAGAAACATGGACATTACAACGGAGTGAAGTGAAACGACTAGAAGCATTTGAAATGTGGATATGGAGAAGGATGGAACGTGTGAAATGGACAGACAGAATAGAAATGAAGCTGTGCTTGAAAGAGTGAGTGAAGAAAGAATGATGCTGAAACTGATCAGAAAGAGGAAAAGGAATTGGCTGGGTCACTGGTTGAGAAGAAACTGCCTACTGAAAGATGCACTGGAAGGAATGGTGAATGGGAGAAAAGTTCGGGGCAGAAGAAGATATCAGATGATAGATGACATTAAGATATATGGATCATATGAGGAGACGAAGAGGAAGGCAGAAAATAGGAAAGACTGGAGAATGCTGGGTTTGCAGTGAAAGACCTGCAATTGGACAGAACACTATGAATGAATGAATGAATGAATCTGGTCCATAAACTTTGTGTTTATTTTGAAGTTATTAATTAGGGAAATTGAGCATTTTAGCTTCCAATGACGCTACGCCACTGCATTCGATGTCTAATAATAATTATTGCCAGCAAACATTTCGTTTATGAGTGAATTTTTGGAATTAACTCTTGAAGTTTTCAACTATGAATTAACGACAATAACCAAACTTCTGCCGTACCTGGATGGCCATAAAGCTCCTTCAGACTGTCTCGCACAGACTGGCTACTGATGTCATTCCGAAGGTCATCAAACGTGTGGGCCTCACTGAGATTACAGACGTGCCTCCATGCGTTGTAGCCAGGTATTCCGTGATCCCTCCCCCTTTGGATGTTGATAGCAGCCAGGTCCAAAGCTACTGCATGGGCCACCTCGAACAGATGTTCTGTGAGGTCCGTGTTCAGGTTCTGGTGGGGCTTCTTCAGCTTCGCAGGAGATGCAAAGAGTCCACGCAGCAGTGGGTCCACACCTCCTTCCTCCACGAGTCGCCATGGCGAGAAGAATGCTTTCTGCAGTGGAATATCGCCCTCGGGGATAGTCCCGAACGTTTTGTTGAGGCGGTTAAGCACGGGGTTGATAAGGGAATGGCCGAAGCGAAGTGCAGCTGTTGCGAACACGTTGGAGATGCTGGGGTTGACATTGGGGTCGTAGCCCTTGTATTCTCCCAGCATGCGCATGCCCTCCTCCCCCAGGATGTGGGGCAGCCAGTGTTTGTAGGTGATGTGCTGCATCTATGAAACATGACAAGGCGTGCATTCATTTATTTGCTTGACTGTCAGCACAGTAAAGTGATTTCACTATGTATGAAATTGCACAGAAAGGGGCCACGAAGAATCTTGATTGTATATCAAAACAAAATGTATGGTGAGGTAACAAAGATAAAAGATGGATGGTATTCCAATGCTAACAACCTTGAACCTAAATAATTAATATTAATATACAGTATGTTCATGGCTTAAAACAGTAACTTCACATACAACTCGCGATATAGCGGAATAATAATTAGGCCTATTGTATTTCCAAAATGTTTTGTTATATTATAATCGCGATATAAAATTTACACGCAATATTGCATCTGAATAAAATTGATGGAATTCAGTTACACTAGCTTGACCATTGTTGCCAACATATCGTCCTACAATCTCGCTAACTTATCAACAAAAAGTAGCTAAATCTCTCCAAAGTTTGTTAAAAAATCTCCAGAAATATCGCTAAAAATTAATAATGAAATATCAGTAAATAAAAATAAGAAAAACATACATATGCGGAGAAAAATATAATTTTCTCGTCGTCACCCTCTTCTGCGGAGTCTGGTTGTATTGTTGACGAGTTGACGACTGTGATGTTGAGGTGGAAGGTGTGGGTACAGCTGAATACACTGCACTTGATCCAATCATTGACACCACACTTTCTGGCAAATTGTAAATTTGAAAATTTACACTTAAGCGTTGCACCACAAATTGTTTTGTGAAATCTAACACTTTTTAAATATATATTACACTATATTAAAACCAGCAAAAACTATAGTCTCACTTGCTTCACACGGACTATCGGCACAGAATTCCAAAACTCAATAGCCTCGGGTCGGTTCGGAGTGGAAAATCTCCGCGTTGCGGGGAAGAACCAAGAATCAGCTGCAGCTCGCGACTCGTCACGTGTCAATCAAAGTTGCCACCGTTTATGGGTGTTGGAGCAGTAGTATTGAGAGAGAGACCTAACCCGTGAGCATCACTGAATCAGCATGTTTCATTCCTGATGACAAATATATGAGATTGGCTTCCACATATGAATCATTAGACTACTCAGTCATGCACTCATGCCTCTCCTAAAACTATGAAGTGCATGACTTCAGTTGAATGTTTTAACTTAAAAGAAAGAAAAAGGTGGAAGAGAATATAAAAATCAGCAGAAAAGTCGCTAATCGTATTTTACAAAATTTGTCGCCGAGACTGATTCAAAATTCCCTAGATTTAGCGACTTATCGCTAGATATGGCAACACTGACGAAGAATCTTGATTGTATATCAAAACAAAATATAGCGAGGTACCAAAGATAAAAGATGAATGGCACTCCAATGCTAGCAACCTTGAACCTAAATGATTAATATTAATAAATGTTCATGGCTTAAAACAGTAACTTCACATACAACTCGCTATATAGCGGAATAATAATTATAATTATTGCATTTCCAATATGTTTTATGTTACATTATAATCGCGATATAAAATTTACACGCAATATTGCATCTGAATAAAATTGATGGAATTCAGTTACACTAGCTTGACTTGCCTGACATATCTCAAATTTTGTCATCCTAACAGTTCCAAAATGACTAACTATCGTTATATCTGTAACGTGTGTATTCGAGGAAATGTTGCCAGTAGAGTAGTGAACCTAACAGCTAGAAAATCACTAGATTTAAACTGGCGATAAAGTAATGGGCGGAAAATGTTGAATTTGCAATTTGGTACTTCACGTACATTGTACCGACTATAGACTCACCCAAATAAAAAGGTAATTCTATGAAAGTGGATCGAGTAGGAAAGAATACTAATTATACTTTACAGTTATTTAAACTTAATATACAGAGTGTAACTGAATACTCATTACAAACTACAAGGGGATGGTAGTAGTAGTAGTAGTAGTAGTAGTAGTAGTAGTAGTAGTAGTAGTAGTAGTAGTAGTAGTAGTAGTAGTAGTATAGTCGCGACGCTGTTATTTCCGGCGTGACTCCTCCTCTTTGCTTACGTCTTAGGAAGTGAAGGCGCTATAAAGTCTAGGTAGGTAGTATCGTTCTCCATTCTTGTTCTTTCGTTGCCGAGCTAATAGACGAGGAATCTATTTGCTACACCGTTAAACATTATCATGTCGTAGCTCCTATGATAATAAATCAAACGCACTGTAAATTCAGAAAATATTTGAGCGGCAAATAAAGTCCTCATGTGCTTTCTGCGATCGCCAACGAAAGAGTCAAAATGGCGGGCGATTATATTAAGTATTTATCTATTTATCGAGCCTTAGGAAATGCATAACGTCATCATCAGCGAATCACAAGAGATTCACGTTTAAATGTAGCCGACTTGCAACGTGATTGGCTGCCGGGAATAAGAGTGACGGCACTATAGTAGTAGTAGCAATAATGGCAGCAGCATCGGCAGTAGAAGTAGGCCTAATAGTATTTTATTTAACGACGTTTTCAATTGAAGATGTTATTCAGAGTCAAAATTCAACATGGGCGAGAAATGGCAGACAAATTTATTCTGAAGCCCTCTATCAGGGGCAAGGTTCTTTTAAAGACTGTAAATTAAGACACCAGACCCACAGCTCATCATCTTTCTTGGGGAGTGTTTAATAAGCAACACTGGATCCCTGTTATTGTAATTAGCAGAAAATAGTCCGGAAATAAAGCACTTCTATGTGTATATTATCTATTGTATATCTAGTATGTCGTGATTTTCGCAATGTTCATAAATACCCGGCCCTGACTATGAGGAAAGAAAATACTGAATTCTAATAAATTATACTTACTTACAATTGGCTTTTAAGGAACCCGCAGGTTCATTGCCGCCCTCACATAAGCCCGCCATCGATCCCTATCCTGTGCAAGATTAATCCAGTCTCTATCATCATATCCTACCTCCCTTAAATCCATTTTAATATTATCCTCCCATCTACGTCTCGGCCTCCCCAAAGGTCTTTTTCCCTCCGGTCTCCCAACTAACACTCTATATGCATTTCTGGATTCGCTCATACGTGCTACATGCCCTGCCCATCTCCAACGTCTGGATTTAATGTTCCTAATTATGTCAGGTGAAGAAAACAATGCGTTCAGTTCCGTGTTGCGTAACTTTCTCCATTCTCCTGTAACTTCATCCCTCTTAGCCCCAAATATTTTCCTAAGAACCTTATTCTCAAACACCCTTAATCTCTGTTCCTTTCTCAAAGTGAGAGTCCAAGTTTCACAACCATACAGAAGAACCGGTAATATAACTGTTTTATAAATTCTAACTTTCAGATTTTTTGACAGCAGACTAGATGACAAAAGCTTCTCAACCGAATAATAACACGCATTGCCCATATTTATTCTCAGTTTAATTTCCTCCCGAGTGTCATTTATATTTGCTACTGTTGCTCCAAGATATTTGAATTTTTTAGCCTCTTCGAAGAATAAATCTCGAATTTTTATGTTTCCATTTCGAACAATATTCTGGTCACGAGACATAATCATATACTTTGTCTTTTCGGGATTTACTTCCAAACTTATCTCTTTATTTGCTTCAAGTAAAATTTCCGTGTTTTCCCTAATCGTTTGTGGATTTTCTCCTAACATATTCACGTCATCCGCATAGACAAGCAGCTGATGTAACCCGTTCAACTCCAAACCCTCTCTGTTATCCTGGACTTTCCTAAAGGCATATTCTGGAGCGAAGTTAAAAAGTAAAGGTGATAGAATTGTAAATATAACTTGACACGCACAGAAAACCAACAAGCGGGAGAACGTAATCAACTGTAGCATATGACACAAAATAGCCTTATAACATGTTGCGCCGCATGGAACACTGCTGCCATCTATCGATAACACTTGGCATAAGATATCCCTCCTATTACAACAGAATCTTTTGTGACATCGCATTAACATGGATACCTCTGCGCCCACGATCTTGCGGGCCTCGTGGTACAGCATGTCTCCGTCCCAGTGAGGGTTGATGCGGCGCAGTTCCGTCGCTAACCGGTTATGCTCCCGGAACCAGACGGTGTGCATGGCAAGCAGGCCCAGCTGCTCATTGGAGCGAATGTCTCCTGCCAGGAAACAGCCGATGTCGCTCTCCTGCGGGTCTCGCCGGCAGTCATTGGGTTGGTTGTCGGCCAAGGGCAGCAGCGCCTTGCGGTTCGGCAGCCGTACTCCTTCCCGCAGCAGGCCGTAGTTCCTGGTGAAGTCACGCAGATCTGTTGCCACTTCCGTGGCGTACCCGTACACCTGTCAGCAGCATCAATCAGTAGCAGTAGTAGTAATAATAATAATAATAATAATAATAATAATAATAATAATAATAATAATAATAATCTATACTAATAATAAATCTGTAGCCGAAATTTCTCTGGTAATTTTCGATTTTCCAAAAATAATTGGTCCTAACATATATAATTAACCACCCTGAAACCGAAAATCGCTTTTTTGAAAATTTTATTTGTATGTCTGTCTGTATGTTTGTTACCTTTTCACGCGATAATGGCTGAACCGATTTCGATGAAAATTGGAATATAAATTAAGTTCGTTGTAACTTAGATTATAGGCTATCTGGCATTCAAAATACATTATTTAAAAGGGGGGCTAAATTAAATAAATCGAAATATCTCGCTTATTATTGATTTTCGTGAAATATGTTACCTAACAAGAGTTTCTTTAAAAATGATTTCTGATAAGTTTTATTCTCTGAAAATTTTTGATAGGACTGATATTTAATGAGATAAATGAGTTTTAAAATTAAAATAACTGCCATCTAAGGCGGTGTATTGAAATGAAAAACAAATGATTTCGTCTATAAGGGGCCTTGGACACAACAATCGAAAGCTATGAAACATAGCCTACAGACAATGTTTCTGTGTTTGTATGAAGTAATATCAGAAGCTAAATTAACCGATTTGTATAATTAATTATTATTTCATCATTGGAAAGTGTAGTTTCTCTGGATGGACATAATGCTATAATGTTATTACAGTAACTTCTGAGTGAATTGAGGACAGGTAAGATTAAAATAACTTCTTATGCACAGAAAACTTCATAGGTTATTCTGTATATTCATTTCCTGTATTTCTTATAATAATGTTTATGCACATATTCATTTTTATCTCAGAGAATTAACGAACAACGAGAGTGTATTGATTTAGTATGCAGTAATAGTACGTTAGCTTAGCAATCCATTATTTTATAATTCAAATTTTAACTATGCTCAATTGAATCGTGTTAAAATACATAAAATACATATGCAATAAATGCAATGCAAAAAAATTGGGTAATGAGGCAAGCAGATTATGTTGCGCTGTTGTAAAAGTTGTTCCTCCTGAGATTCAAGAGCTCCCACAACAAATTAAAAACTTTCTAATTCGAGTACATCCGTTATCAACACACTTTTTCATAATATAATATAATATAAACATAATAATAAATCTGTAGCCAAAATTTTTCTGTTAATTTTCGCTTTTCCAAAAATAATTGGTAATAACAATTAAGAAACATGTTAAAGGAATTGTCATTGCACCAAATGAGTGGTCTCTGGATCAAAATGATCGCATTTTAATATTTTAAATACAATTTAAATTAAGTAACATAATAAACGATTTATCCTTCTATCAAACACGAATGTTCCCTGGGTCAAATGTCCTATTTTAATTATGTAATAACTTTATATTTATTTCTAACGGGTGCAGCGGAGCGCACGCGTACTGCTAGTAGTAGTAGTAGTAATAATAATAATAATAATAATAATAATAATAATAATCATCATCATCATCAACCACAGTCGCTCTCAAAAATCTCCTGACGTTTCTCGAGTGCCAGTAACATGCGAGTGCAACGTTCTCATAACTATTCTCTCCGTCTCTCTCTTTCAGCGACAGTACTGTCATCCTCTGAGGAGTTTAGTGCTGAGAGGAATGCGGTTTCGACTAGTCTAGCGCGGTACTGGAATGGGAGGGAACAGTGACAGCGGCAGTCTGGAAAGAAGTACAGTCATACTGAAAACATTCGCCCAATTTAGAGAGCAGTATGCCTATCAGTTTTCTAACGTATTTTTGGCGAGATATACAACCATTCGTACTTACGTGTTCAGAGAAGGAAAGTACTGTAGAAAATTTTACTTATTTATTTAGTTATTTATTTATTACTTATTTATTATTTATTTGGTGAATTTTTTTAGTAGGTTATTTTACGACGCTTTATCAACATCTAAGGTTATTTAGCGTCTGAATGAGATGATGGTGATAATGCCGGTGAAATGAGTCCGGGGTCCAACACCGAAAGTTACCCAGCACTTGCTCACATTGAGTTGAGGGAAAACCCCGGAAAAAACCTCAACCAGGTAACTTGCCCCGACCGGGAATCGAACCCGGGCCACCTGGTTTCGCGGCCAGACGCGCTGACCGTTACTCCACAGGTGTGGACTATTTGGTGAAGTTAAGGCTATCACACCACCAGAAATACAAATACAATAAAATAAATAAAAAGAAAAATCATAATACAACTACAATAATATAAATGAAAAGAAGAATCATACTATAAAATTTAGTGATTAGTAGAATTGAATTAAATTTGTAAAGTAACCAATTTAAGTATACTGTACTGCTGAACTCACTTGAGAAGTATAACTACTTGATTTTGTATTTTAAGATATCACCAACAAATGATTTTCGCATGACATTATAGGAATCTGTTTTTCACGATACCAATCACAAGTATTCTAAAATTCCAATAGAATAAAACCAAAACATTTGTTACAGCATGTTTCCTTAAAAATGACTTGTAACGGTGAAATGTTTAATGAGTAATTCATATAATATTAACATAGCTAACATCAGGGAGAATACTGAAGACTGCATATTTTTGGACGATTAATACTTCCCACTCCGCTCGGCTCGGCTTGGCTGTAGCGACAAAAGAAATCTACCTGCAACCTCCCCGCACCGATGGCAAGATTACCTCAGGTCCCATCGCTAAACTCGTCGGAGGAAGACAGTAGTTTTAAAACTATGGGGCGCAACTGTTCACCTGAGATTGGTTTGATAGGGAGATGCAGAAGGCTTAATAATAATAATAATAATAATAATAATAATAATAATAATAATAATAATAGCTCAGTCGGTGGAGCGTTCGCGCGCTAAGCGAAGGGTCCTGGGATCGATACCCGGCTTCGGAACAATTTTTCCTTGAAATTATTCAAACCTGCTTTACAGGGAGCTACTACCTGAAATCCAGATTTCTATAATAATAATAATAATAATAATAATAATAATAATAATAATAATAATAATAATAATAATTAGAGACAATATCATAAGTAAGGGATGGTGCCAGCAGGGAGGTTTTGGTGAACTAAAGACTACGGTACGTAAAGTTAACGTGTACCTACACTTATAATCGAAACTTCATTGCATACAATTAATAATAATAGGACTGGTAAGATTGTGTATAATAGTCTATAAAATACGTGTCAGTATGGAATATCTTCCTCCAAAAATATGTAGTTGCCAGTGATTGTTTTAGCTTTGTTAGAGTTTTTATTCCATGCAAAAGAGAAATGTGCAATTAAATGTTTCAATTAGATTCAATTTTCATTTCTGTATCTGCATTTATATTAAAATGTTACTTACTTACTTACAAATGGCTTTTAAGGAACCCGAAGGTTCATTGCCGCCCTCACATAAGCCCGCCATCGGTCCCTATCCTGAGCAAGATTAATCCAGTCTCTATCATCATACCCCACCTCCCTCAAATCCATTTTAATATTATCCTCCCATCTACGTCTCGGCCTCCCTAAAGGTCTTTTTCCCTCCGGTCTCCCAACTAACACTCTATATGCATTTCTGGATTCGCCCATACGTGCTACATGCCCTGCCCATCTCAAACGTCTGGATTTCATGTTCCTAATTATGTCAGGTGAAGAATACAATGGGTGCAGTTCTGCGTTGTGTAACTTTCTCCATTCTCCTGTAACTTCATCCTGCTTAGCCCCAAATATTTTCCTAAGCACCCTTAACCTATGTTCCTCTCTCAGGGTGAGAGTCCAAGTTTCACAACCATACAGAACAACCGGTAATATAACTGTATATAACTGTATAACTATATATAACGGCATGGCGCGTCCTCAGGTTGCGGATAGAGGAGACGGCCTCCAGATATGGAGGGTAGCTGCGAATATATTGAATAAACAGTCGTGGACAGCCGATAAGGGGTGGTCCTCCAGCTTGGGGGTTGGGCGAAGGGCTAACAACCCATCACCGTAAAAAAACAGCTTGTTACGAATCCCTACAATAAAATGTTACTAGTATATTTATAATAAAATTGATACTTTTTTTTTTTGTTAATACAATATGAAACGTAACTGGACGTATATATCGATTGTAACAATGGATAATAAGGAAGGCTGTGGAATATTACCGTACCATATAAATTGTAGTTTCACTATTTTCGTATATTATTCTTATTAATGTAGTAAAATAAAAGTTATGAATAATTTAAAATCAATTCATATTAAATAACAATGTGAACATGTTACAAAAGTCGTATTTACATGTTTTTAAAAAACTAATCTCAGGAAAATAGCTTTCCACCTCGCCATGTTTGCTAGTCCTCGGAAAACGATATAATTTCGTATCGGCATTTTTTTTAGCAGCCCTACCTACCTGTGACGCATCGATATATGATGTGAGCTGGTTGATCTGCTCCCGCGGCATCACGGTGTCGAAGAACACGGAGGTCTGGCCTGAGCCGCAGACTGCGCTGGTCCTGAAGAAGTCGATGCAGCGGCGGTTTGTGATCCTAGGGTCGTTCGGCGGCACTTCGATGGGATAGCAAGGCGCTGCATAATCACAGGACCTGTAACATGCATCTGCTGCAGTGGCGGTTCCTCGGGGGAGGGAAGGGAGGAACGTCCTCCTCACATTTTTCTTCTTTTGAAAGTAAATACCAAATAAAATATGTGCCTTGAAATTCGAGGAAGATTCGATAATTTTTAAGTTCACAGCTATAAGTAAACCTCGGTTGATCGAGTTTCAAACGATGCGCGCTCATGTGCTGCTAGAAAACTGTGAGAAAGATGAGAGATTATTTGTGTGGAGGAAAGTCAATCCATTCCTCCTTTACTGCAGTAAGCACACATAGACAACAGCGAGCTTGCGGGCAGAGTAAGAAGCAGAGTTTTAAAGCGAGTAAATGAACGGAGAGGGAGGAGATCCTCCTCTGAATCAGCGCATGGGCGGGAAATAGAAACCGACTGGTCGTTCAGCAAGCTCGCTATCGCTGTCATCTAACGATGTTGCATTCAACCAGACTATAACACATCTAGGAGGAGACACAATAAAAACAGATTTAACGCAACGCTATGAAAGACACCATAATATAAACTTTTTAAAAATTATAAATCAAAAATATTATTCATTGCACTTTATATAGGCTATTATTCATGGTTTGAAACATTCAAGGATATTTGAAAGTTAAAGTCGGATTTATATAAAACAAAGAGGAAGTAGTTCTACGTTAGTATCGCAGATCTTTTTGGCCCCTGAAATTCACTTCCATTCATTGTGTACTAGACAGGGCGACAGCCAAGTTGTCAGTTTTGTACAAATATATTTGAAATTGAAAGCAGGTACTTCAAACTACATTATTTTTAACATAAAAATTGGCCACTGGCAACTTTGAACAATAATGGTAGTATGACTTTACAAGAACTGATATTCTTCAAAAGCATGTGATACTGAACTTGTAAAATGTACATGTGGCAACACAGACCACGTGGGTGGGTGCAGTGTTCTCGCTTTCCTCAGATTATTTCCCATTCCCATTTCCGCGCTTCCGAGTACGTGTTACTAGCTATAGTCTCTTCCAACACGTGTGATGCTGTAGTGTGCTCGAAATATGCTGCGACGTGAATTTCCTTGTAATTGTTAATTTGTATAATTATTCAACAATGAATGGAAGTGAAAACATTATATATATTTTGGACAATTTAGGAAACTCAGTTTACAAGAACAGATTATTGCTATACAGAAGGGAAGGCCAACCCCAACAATACCTGGTTTTACATGTATGCATGTTGGCTAATTTGTAGCATGTTTCATTCAAGAGGGTGTCATTTCGTCCTTTTACCTTCTTTCCTCCTCTTAAAAAAAACGCAGGAGCCGCCACTGAACTGCTGCTATCTATAACTTATTTAAGTCTGTAGTTTAACGACGCTGTACCAGCTGCGAGGTTGTCTAGTGCCGGTGGACTTGGCGAAACCTAGGTGGTATTTTGGACAGATGAGACTGAGAATGTTACGGATTAGACGAGCAGATTCAACTCATCGCGGGGCCGCGGCAGCAATGCAAACGCAGCGGAAAAATCCCACTCAGTCTGTTCTAGACTCCAGTTGAGTACGGTTGTGTTTACAATAGAAATTGTTTTTGTTTATTTACGGTCTTACTAATAAACCGTGTATAGTTTTTATACGAGACTTATGCAGCGTTGAGACAGAAAATGTTACTAATAAACCATGCATAAGCAATGGATATATAAACAGTCTGTAACTATACAATGGGAATTGCTTTGCAGTAGTTATATGCATGAAACCCCTTGTTTAAGCGGTGTATATAGAGAAAAAATGGCCGCCCCTCTAACAGCTGTTCGTATCGACTGTCATTTTATGATGGTTGCCTTGTAACCACAGAAGAACAAACCAAAGAGCACAAAATAATTAGAATAATATTGCTGTAGCTTGTACTCTTTGACAAAAATATAGTGTGGTAATCGATCAGTGCAGTTGTACTATCGATACTTTAACACAGCACACTACCGGATGCAATAGAGAACCTCAGATATTCTATTATCTTTCATAAAGAAGTAATGACGAAATTATGACGTAGCTGTGTTAACAGTTAAACTGTTATACACGACGTATGTAGTGATTATTAGTAAGGAATTTACACAGGACGTATAAACGAGCTACTCATTGTATAAGTATAAGACAGTTAAACGTCTGTATATAGAGTTTTTATTAGTAAGACCGTTAGCCAATAAACTCTTAAGGTCTTATTAATTAACAGTGTATATTCCATTTTGAATCTTGCGTACACTACTTTTAACACTTGAATATAATCAATTAATTAACTAGTGGACTTACTCGTGTTAATTATGTAAGTTTGTGCGGCTTACAGCTGTTTCGGTGCTTCACACACCATCCTCAGAGCCTACTAGATCTCGGCGTCATCTCGAACTTCTCTGCCTGTTATGTGGGTGTGTTTGATTGTTGAAAGGTGTTGAAAAGTAGAGTGAAATAGTGTGTGTGTACTGAAATTGATCTGTGTGTTGAGAATTTGATCGGGGTGTGTTTTAGTGTGTTTGTATATTTCGTATTGTTCTAGTGTGTTGAGTTTTTGGTTCTTGGGTTGTATGTGTAGGATTTCCATGTCCACATTTATGTTATTGTATGTATGGTTAGCATTGGTTATGTGATCGGCGTATGTAGATGTATTGTGTCCTCTGGTTTAATGTGTTCTTTGTAGTGTGTTTGGAATGATCTGCCTGCCTGCAATAACCAGAGGACACAATACATCTACATACGCCGATCACATAACCAATGCTAACCATACATACAATAACATAAATGTGGACATGGAAATCTTACACATACAACCCAAGAACCAAAAACTCAACACACTAGAACAATACGAAATATACAAACACACTAAAACATACCCCGATCAAATTCTCAACACACAGAACAATTTCAGTACACACACACTATTTGACTCCACTTTTCAACACCTTTCAACAATCAAACGCACCCACATAACAGGCAGAGAAGTTCGAAATGACTCCGAGATCTAGTAGGCTCTGAGGATGGTGTGTGAAGCACCGAAACAGCTGTAAGCCGCACAAACTTACATAATTAACACGAGTAAGTCCACTAGTTAATTAATTGATTATAACAGTGTATAGTTTTTATACGAGACTTATGCAGAGTTGAGACAGAAAACGTTACTAATAAACTATGCATAAGCGATGATGTATAAACAGTTTGTAACTATACATGGGAATTGCTTTGCAGTAGTTATATACACGAAACCCCTTGTTTAACCGTTGTACGAGGGTAGATCGGAATGTAACGCACAATAATTTTTTAAACAAAACGTTTAATAGGTGAACAAAAATAAAAAATACACAAATGAACTCGCATCTTTTAGCTACTCTTCTACATAGGCGCCAAGTTTCTGAACACATTTCTCCCATCGTGTTACCAGTTTCAGTATACCCTGTTCATAGAAGCCCTGATTACGTAATCCGTGATAGAAGTCCGTTCAGTTGAACCCTGATTACGTAATCCGTGATAGAAGTCCGTTCAGTTGAGCCCTGATTACGTAATCCGTGATAGAAGTCCGTTCAGTTGAGCCCTGATTACGTAATCCGTGATAGAAGTCCGTTCAGTTGAGCCCTGATTACGTAATCCGTGATAGAAGTCCGTTCAGTTGAGCCCTGATTACGTAATCCGTGATAGAAGTCCTTTCAGTTGAAGTATAACTATCTGCGGACAATTGATTGCACTTCTGCATCGGTCGTCAGGAACTTCTTCATGGGACCAAACAGATGAAATTCCGATGGTGCAAGGTCTGGACTGTATGGTGGATGCTGGAGCACCTCCCAACCAAATGTGTTGAGTTTCTCACGAACAGAAGCCGCAACATGGGGGCGAGCATTGTCATGAAGAAGTTTGACATCGTCAGCATTAATGTTACGGCGTTTGTCACGAAGGACACGACGCAACTTTACCAACGTTTGAATGTAGGCTGCAGTATTCACAGTGGTCCCGTGTTTAGCAAAGTCCACCAACAAAACACCATGCATATCCCAGAACACTGTCACAAGCACTTCCTTAGCATATTGTGTCACTTTGAAGTTTTTCTTTACTGGAAAAGCAGCATGTTTCCATCCATAGAGACCTGCTTTGTTTCGGGCGTGTAGTGTTAAGCCCAGGACTCATCACCGGTGACAATTCCATTCAGAAAATCATGCCTTTCTGCAGAGTAACGCCTTAAGTGGTCCAAACATGTCATCATTCGCTGGCTCTTGTGGTTGTCTGTCAGGTTCTTAGGCACCCAGCGGGCATTAACTTTATGAAATTTCATTGTGTCATGCACGATATCGTACATCGCACTGTAAGAAATGTTGGACTGCTGAGATAAGGTTACTAGGAGAAATAAACAAACATTGTTAAAATGAGTTCAAACGAGGATTCAGACATTGAAAATGCTGCAAATTCTGAAATTGAATGTTTAGTACCATCGAAATCCCGCGTAAGATATGAAGTGGAATATAACATATTTGAAATTGTGAACACATTGGTGTTAATGTTTATAATAAATATAATTTATTCCATTTCATTTAAAAACGTAAAGAATTAAATTTTAAAACATAAAAAACCTATTGGTTATTGGGACCTAAATCAAAACTGTCATTAGAAAATAAACTTCTTGTTTATAAAGTCATACTAAAACCAATCTGGACATACAGCATCCAACTGTGGGGAACTGCTAGCAACTCAAACATTGAAATACTGCAGAGGTATCAGTCCAAAACTTTACGTTCTATTGTCACTGCACCATGGTATGTCCGTAATGATGTCATTCATCATGATCTAAACTTTTCAACTGTAAAAGAAGAAATCTCTAAGTTCAGTAAAACATACCTGCACCGATTAAATCAGCATCCCAATCATCATGCATTAAATTTGCTGGATAATAGTCAAACAATAAGAAGACTTGAAAGGACCAATGCTCTTGACCTTCCATTCATTTTTACTACAGCTATTTGAAACATTGTTATTTTTCTTGTGGAGTGTTGTCATGGGATAACATCTCCACTCGTGTCATATTCTTTTATAATATTTACTTATTGTCTATTGTAGTAGACAGATTGTAAATGTGGCATGTTATAAACAAAAATTCATTTAAATTAATATGTTGTTCACATTACGCAACCAGTTAGGTAATAACAATATCATTACCTAACTAGTTGCGTAATAGAAGTATCATTACATAACTAGTTGCGTAATGAATGTGTTTACAACATTTTTAAAGCATCTTAGAAGCGGAATTGAACAAATTCCTTTGGTAGGATGAAAGTACATACAGTAATGGTGTTTTTAAATGAAAAAAAAAAAACTAAAATTTTCAAACTTTTCATCAGAGTGTCCTGTTAACCTAAATACTTAGTTGGACTTTTTCAGAGGTTTTCCCCAATTACAAGGCGAATATTAGGTAATTCTAAGGCAGATTTTTGGACTCATCTCTCACTAATTCTACCAACAAGCACAATAAACCTTCAGGCTGTGATGCGTTCCAACATGAAAAACTGTATGTACCTCTTGCAGTCGATTCCATCCCAGCTCTCGCTGCTGACAGAGGGCAGCGCGTGGTCCAGGTCATGGTCCAGGAACTGCCCCCACTGCATCAGCATGTGCGTGAGGTGCTCGTCTGGCGTGATCTCCTTCGTGCTGATCACTCGCGTCGATACCAGACGGGCGCTGGGTTTGTGGAAGCCGTAGTACTTCATGTTTTTCTTCCAGCCTGCAGTCACACACAACATCGTATAGTAGCTTGTGTAAACAGGAGACAATTTATGTAATTTTATGAACTAGGGAGGCAATTTATGTATAGTAGCTCGTGTAAACAGGAGGAAATTTACGTGTAGTAGCTCGTGTAAAGAGGAGGCAATTTACGTATAGTAGCTCGTGTAAATAGAAGACAATTTGCGTAATTTTATGAACTGGGGAGGCAATTTACGTATAGTAGCTCGTGTGAACTGAAGGCAATTTACGTAATTTTATGAACTGGGGAGGCAATTTACGTATCGTAGCTCGTGTAAACAAAAGACAATTTATGTAATTTTATGAACTGGAGAGGTAATTTACGTATAGTAGCTAGTGTAAACAGGAGGCAATTTACGTAATTTTATGAACTGGGGGGCAATTTACGTATCGTAAGCTCGTGTAAACAAAAGACAATTTATGTAATTTTATGAACTGGGGAGGCAATTTACATATAGTAGCTCGTGCAAACAGGAGGCAATTTACGTATAGTAGCTCGTGCAAACAGGAGACAATTTACGTAATTTTATGAAGTGGGGAGGCAATTTACATAAATAGCTCGTGTGAACAGGAGGCAATTTACGCAATTTTATGAACTGGGGAGGCAATTTACCGCCTCCGGCCTTATCGGCTGAGGAGGTCCCCGCCGCAGGTGTAGTCGGAAGATAATTGGATGACTCAGAAAATGTGATTTGAGGTGTTTATGTTAAACGAAACTGTTACAGCTTTATAAGTACTTGGGTGAAACTTACCGATTGGCATACTGAACCCATTCTCGTAAATTGGCTTGAGGACCCTGCGGAACCCTGTGAGGGATGCGCCCCACATGGGATATTGCAGGTTATTGCACGTGCCGTCGATGGATCGATACTTCCCATGGAAGCACATGTCGGAGCAGTTGGTGTGCGGCCGGTGCATCATGCAGCCAGACAGGTTGGCCACCAGCTCCAGGTGCGACGGCGAGAGAAGATCCTTGTACGAGAAGTCTGTACGTACACAGTGTCATCCATCAGTCAATTACAGGCAACAGGCCGAACTAAAAGCTTTTCATTATAGGAGGGAGAAAATATACTGTGATGCTACAAAAATCGATTTCGCGGGCATACACAAAGTCCCACTTTCAGTAACTTACACCGCATTGCCTGACCAGGATGTATCAGGTGTTATTTGTAAAGCCCAGTGTTTGGCCACATTTCACACTAGTTAGTTAAGCAGTGACTGTATGCTCAAGCCTGTGGACATATGCAGAAGATGCGTCTACATCCGCATCTCTTAGATCAGAGGTCTCCAAAAAGCGTATTGTCATTCGTGCTCTCGATGCTGCCCGCCGAACACAGTGTGCTGTAAGGCTAGAGAAGGGGAAGGGACTCATACCTCAATACATGGGAGCGATCAGTGGGGGATCGCGGCAACGGTCTGCTTATGTTTACAAATAATAACTTCAAAAAGAATAAGAAATATCATACGTTTGTATATTATTTTGACATACTATGAAGCTGGAGTCCCGTCTGTTGCTATTGACACAAGCCATTGCAAATTCAACCTCCTCTGTTCTATGGTGCCTTTCAGGGCCTGGAAAAGATCTTCTCCAGTTGTATTTTGTAATTACATCTAGACGGCATTCAGACACAGTAAAATGTTCATTAACTCTTCGCATGAAAATGGCTAGGCGAGCTTTGTCATTTCTATCTGTGCTTTCGTCCAATGCAAGTGAGTAAGCTACAAACTGGTTAATTGTGGTTTCGACTTCAGATTCAATTACATTTACAATCTTGAAATTCCTTCTCTGAACTGTAACTGGAAACAATTTAATTTTCTTAAACTTTGACTTTGTTCTGGACATAGTATTTTAGTAACGTCCTGTATGCACGATTTTACAAATGATGCTTCTGTAAAGGGCTTCATTGATTTTCCAATATTCCAAGCTAGAACATAGCTAGAAAGAAGCTTTTTTTGTTTAAGACTGAGGACACGTGTGTGATTTTTGTTTGTATTTTCTTGTTTTTTATTTATCAAAATATTTTTAAGCCTACGCATTTAACATAAAATTAAACGAAAAACTATATGTTTGTCATGCGGAACTGAGTGTAAACGTATTGTAATATACTGATTATTATGTATAACCAACAGTTATACAGATAGCCCCAAAATAAATTCTTTTCACATGCCCAACATGCCTGTAATTGTATGATATCCTTTGTGAAGAATCGAGTATTGTCGTCGCATGTTGAATTTTAACACACCCTTAAGAATTTTCGAACAAATTAAGCATTTCACATTCTCCCCACTAACACAAAAAAGTTTCTCTTCCTATTCAACCTTGAATGTACTACGTCCATGATTAGAAGACATTGTGAAACGGTGGAACACTTCGACCAACACAATGATAATGGTAGTCCACCACTGCTCTTCGTTTGCGTATAAATATTGGGTACAGTACAGATGGGGATGGGTGAGGCGGAGCGCGCTCATTACGTACTGTCTTCGGTTCCGTTCAGGGACTTACTCGCGAGTACGCTTTTGGAGACGTCTGTCTTAGATGGTTCACACAATAAACTGAATACAATTATAAACAATACTTTCATTCTTTATATACTGTATATACAGAGTGATCCATTTGGGTATGAATAAAATAAAAACACTGCAAAACATTTCGTACCGAACTTTATTGTTGAAACTTTGTGCATACAACACTGAAAGATGGGAGATTCCTCAGAGCTCAACATGACCCCCATTGAGCACCCTGCACAACTCATAACGGTGATGCAATTCAGCCCATGTCCGTTGTAACATAGGAGGGGTGATTTGTTGAAAAGCTTGAGTAATGTTTACTCTCAGATCATCAGTGTTCCTGGGTTTCTGTGAATAGACAATGTCTTTAACAAAAACTCTACACGAAGAAGTCAGGAGGGGTTAGACCTGGGGAGTTTGGGGACAAAGCCAAGAGATAGCTGCTTCTCGTACTGGGTTTCGCTTGCGACCTCTTTTTTTTTAAACACAGAACCTGTTTCTACAAATGTTCGATACCACAACATTATGGAATCGTATTTAGGTACATTATGCTGTTGATTTGTAGTAGCCATTTTAATCATCTAAGATTTTCATTTGTCCTTTCAGATTATGCATTGTTGATAGTCATGGAAACTCCCATTTTTACTCATAATATAACCAGCAAGAAATTTTTCCTACTATCGTAATAGCTTTATAGTAACAAATTAATATTATCCGTACCCAAATGGATCAGATTGCATTATTTACATTATTACAACGAAAAACACACATTGATTTTCCTATATTTTTACTACAAAAGTGGAGGATTTTTATAATCACTGAATACCTAAAAATATAAATTTTCCATTGCCACTATAAATATTTCCTTTTTACTAAAAAAGTATTCATTTAATCATAAAACCCATGCGCTATTTTGTTAACCACAATGTATAGAACATGCAGTCAAAATTTTATGTTTCTAGCATCAAAATTGTAAGAGAGTTTACACTTCGAACCTGACGAAATGTGCTGAAAAAAAAGTGTGAGAAAACAGTTTGTAAAATTTGCATGGAATTAAAATTCAAGGGTTCAGTCATTTATACAGGGTGTTTCCGGGCTAATATTACTAACTTTCAGGGATAATTGGGAAGGGTACATGTATCAATTGGGGATAAGGAACCCTGGTCGGGAAATGACTGAGTCGAAAGTTATAAGCAAAAATAGTTGTGTGGAAATGGAATTGCAATTTGGCACCACGTGCCCTCCTTCCCTTAACCTTTGGAACAGCCGTGGAAAGATGTTATGGGCCGGATGTCTCCTACGTCGGTACTTGTCCCGATACAATTTGTGAGCTTGTCTACTGTTCCCATTGGCTCATCCGTATTCGAAAATAATGTCTGCATATTCCGCTCTCGTGTACTCCTCCATTTCACTAGGACTGATCGACTGGACACTGCAACTTGTACACATACACTGCTGTCTACAGTCGTGCATATCAGGATCGACCATGTCCGTTACACATTACGCTATCTGCATTGCTTTAGTGTAGTTTCCTGTCCCCACCCCTCAGACAGCGCACTGAATGGAATACTGTAGATAGACAACGTAAACAACGTCAGATGAATACAGAATCAGCGTATTCCGAATCTCACCGGACCAGTGGACAACAATGACGTCACGCTGCAGCGAAATAGGAACAAAACTGCTGGAAGGATCGATAGCTGTCATGGCGACTGTGTAAGTCGTTGTCTGTGCTACGCTAGCAAAATTTTGCGAAATTTCCGTACTGCCATCTGGTTCAAAGAAAAGAGAGCATAAACAATTTATTTCTTGAATTGGTAGTAATAACTGGTCCGTTGACATGTTCGCTCATAAGCCATTAACATATTGTTTTCACGTTGTGCTCATTACAAACAATACAGCAGAACACACCACCTGACACAACAGTGCACGATATCATTCATCTGCTAATTACCGCCCTATACAAGAACCAATCAGATTCACTGATGGCGGCTGATGGAGACTGCCACCACCTCTGCAAGCTGATGGAACCGGTGCGACACCGGTGGAGCATCAGTGTCGCTATCGGTGAAATTCGGAACACCGTGATGCCATCACATTGCTCAGCGCTGAGATTCGGAATACGTTGTAGATGTAATATGTACAGATAAATACACATACATAAGGTGTACAGAGAATAAAATTATTTCATTTCCACAGAACTATTTTTGCTTATAACTTTCGACTCAGTCATTTTCGGACCAGGGTTCCTGATCTCAAATTGATACATGTGCCCTTCGCCATCATCCCTGAAAGTTAGTAACATCAACCCGGAAACACCCTGTATATTACGTAATTTTTAGTTTTCGAGCGCTGCAGTGCATTGAAACTTGCTCAACATACTGGGTGTTCATTTGAAAGTGTCATGACGTCATTGTTGTGAGTTTGAAGCGAGTTTCAGTTTTTATGTCAGAGAAGTTGCCTATTAATCAAGGGGTTCAATCTGAACTTGAGAACGTGTACGGTTAACTTGAACATCGTAGCACCATATGGCGGTCTGTACGGTCTGTGTGCTACCATAACCTCTTTCGAACTGTGTTTTGCGCGGGCAAGTCGTACGCAGGGTATTTGTTATCATCGGTTGCGTACGGCAACTTTCCACAACACAAATCAAATGCTCCGTGTCCATGTTGACCGTCGAAGTTAATGTCAACAAATACTTAAGTACTCGTCTTAACCCTCTCCCCATATCCCGACAATAAGAAAAAACTCACCTCAGTACGTGTTTCCAAACAGTTCACATTCCTGCCACTACCGGCGTTACCGTACGTATCGGTAAGTACTCTTCAGAATGAACGCCGTACTTGCCAGGCAACTTCTCTGGCACATAGGTAATACGCCTCTGCGGAAATGTAGGAAGATTGAATTCTCTAGGCTCGTCGGCTAGCCATATGACGGCATACAGCAAGCCATGACACACTTTGAACTGAACACGCAGTATAAATAAGGGATTGCTGATTCATTTTTCATAAGAAAACAAAAATGCGATTTTTGACTGAAAATGACCAAAATTTCACCCGTCTCCCCCTTCACGTTTCTCCTCCCATTTCCCCTCTTATTCATTCATATTGTTACTTGTCTTACACTGACTATTACACTCTTACTACGTCACACTACTTTTGACCAATAAAACGGTACGAAAGGACGTATTTCAACCAGTCATGGCTGCTTATCGCACAATTTTATCGCGTCCCTAGCATTTGTTTAATTTTATCGCGTCCCTAGCATTTGTTTCTTTTTTTGCCAACATTTGAAACTGCGCTGGTCTGGACGTCAAAAATATATATAAAATTACAAACCACTCCAGTCGATGCACAGCAGTTTCAAATATGACTCGCATTGGCATTCAAGAACAAGAATTAATAAAAATCACTGATCATACCTATGCATCTTCTGAAATCCGATTTACAAATAAATGAAGAGCACCATTCGGAAATCCTGAATAAGTTGAATACACCATGTAGGCCTAAATCAAAGAGTTCCACTTCTATTACGCACACGTCCAATATAACATCAATTGAACCACCAACCACATTCAAATTTGAAAATTGTACATTCAATAATTATTCCTTTTAAAATTATTCATTCGGAAATCCTGAATAAGTTGAATACACCATGTAGGCCTAAATCAACGAGTTCCACTTATATTACGCACACGTCCAATATAACATCAATTGAACCACCAACCACATTCAAATTTGAAAATTGTACATTCAATAATTATTCCTTTTAAAATTATTCATGTTTATTTTTTATGTCATCGTCGTTAATTAAAACTTTTCTAACACTTGTGTATATTAGTTAGGTTATGTTATAGCTTCTGCTATATGATATTATAGTCACGTATCAGAGATTGTTTAATATTAAGATTTATTGAAAATCATCTGTCAAGTGACGTTGATTACTGGGATTCGGATAATTGAAGTGGAATGTTGCATTTTAATAAAAATGAAACTGAATCAACAAAGCCTTCTTGACTAGTAACATTGCCATCGTGTATAATAGATCGAGAACTTCTCGACGAGAAGGCATTGCTCACTACTGCCATCTGGCATGCATCTAGCGTAATATTTGTAATGCTGAGATGGTACAATAATACATTTGAAGACAGTTGTATTTTCGTAAGTCAATTAATATTTTATTGTATTGGAGTACTTCGTTACTTCTAATTTTTATATACTTTCTTCTAATCGTGTAATAGTCAATTAAATCCCACTCGAGTTTTGATTTTCTCTAGATAAATCAAAACGTCTAGTGAGATTACTGTTGATAATCACGTCGCAGTGAATGGAAACGTGTACTTACCAGTTGTGAGGTTTATATTCATGCCTGCCTCCACGTGCTTCCTGATGTTGAGCAGCGTTCTCTCGTAGATGTCAGCGGCTCGAGCCACGCTTCTGGCTGCCGCGTTGGGGAAGCGGAGCAGTCTGAACAAATCGTTGGGCGCGTTGTTCTTGGCCCCTCGATCGCGAGCAAACAGCTTGCTCAGTGTGTCGTTGACAGCCCTGTCAACAGCTGTGCTGGCCTCTTGGAAAGCTGTCTGCACAAACCTGTCTCCTGGGCCCATAGTGGGCTCCTCTGGAAGAGAAAGCAGCGACAGTTAATGGAATACGGAACCAGCGAATAGGGATTATAAAGAATGGACATTGAGCGAATTTTCCTGTGTTTTGTTTCTCTGTGCGCCAGCGTTTAGTTCCATTTTCAAGCGCTAGAGGTTAGTGTAATCGAGCATACGCTAAGATAATAATTGAGAATAGAGTTGAGACACAGGATCCAAACATCGCCTACCTTATTGCATAATCCAGTAACGCTTTGCTTCAAATAAATTCAAGTTAACAGCTTTTCCTTATTTCTCAGTGACAAATAATAATTTTTTATATTTCAGATATAATAAATTATATTATAAAATAATATAATACATTATAAAATTAAGTATCGAATTCGTTTAATATTTGTATATAATATAATATAGATATATGGTTTTACTTCTCGTAAGAGTTTTGTTTTTCCATTTACAGTGCTATCAAATCATTACATATTTTAATTGTTGTTGGGGTCAACGTCTCAACTCTCATTATAAAGGAACTCTAGAGTCTAGACATTACAGTTAATGACGAATTTCTTATTTTATGGATCCAATTTATTTTATTTGAGTACATAATGCACCTAGATGTATTAATTATATGTGTTATGTTTCCGCAGCGTCGACTGCTAGCTGGTGTGATGTCAGCGCCAACTCTAGGGAGAAAGCAGAATCTCAAACTTTAGCTGGCTTAAAGGTCATTGAAATCAGTCCGGCTACATCAAAGGTACCGACGCGAAGTGTCCATTCTTTATAATCCCTATTCGCTGACGGAACTACATGTTGGGATCCCTAGAATATATCACATAAATTCCTTAGAAAGAATCCAGTATAGGGCAGCTAAATTTGTTACAGGGAAAAGAGAAGATGGAAACGATACGATAAAAGAACTTAAATGAGAAACTTTGGAAAACAAACGTAGGAAAACTAGAATAACATCATTGTATAGAGCACATCTAGGTCAGAAAGCATGGGTAGACATAATGGCTCGGTTAGAAAAGCCAACGTACTATGGTAGGAACGATCATGATTTTAAAATCAAATGTAGGAAACAGAAAACGGATGTAGGTAAATTCTCATTTTTAAATAGAACTGTAAATGATTGGAATGACCTACCTGCAGCGGTCTTTGAGGGCTGTCCATCCTTAAGGAGATTCAAGAATAATTTAAAAAGTTGTGTATAAAGTGCAAATTAAAATTAAGGTGACATTTAACATTTAATTTTTTAAGATGACACGTATTTATTCAGCCTGACGAGTTACTTCCTTGGTTTGAATTGTAAATGATTTAAAAACAGCGTGTAAGAGGGCCTTAGACTAGAAATGTTTAGTTTAAATGTAGTTCTGTTTATAAGTATGCATAAGGGTGTAATTATTTGACTTATTTGAACTGTTGTATCAGTGAAGCGAGGTGAGTCAGTGAAGTTATGGTTTTACAGTGCAGTGAATAGTTCCGATCAGTGATAATTTATAGCGTCAATGAAATGTGTCCTAAAGTGTCAGTGAAATGCGTCATAGTGCCACTACAGTGAGTGAGATGAGAATAAAGTGAAAGACTATTGAAACTTATGTAGGGCCTATACATATGTAGGTTGTATTGTAAAATTAGGTATTTTATTTATGTTTTATTATTAATTGTAAGTATTGTGTTAAATTGTATTGTGTATTCTTATTGTATTGTGTATATAATTGTATTGTGTATTGTATAATTGTATTGTGTATTGTAAATTTGATTGTTTATTTTTATGATTTTATTGCGTATTGTTTATCATTTTATTTTGTATTGTGTATACCACTGCTACCGGGTGCTTGCCCACTTGCAGTGTGAATAAATAAATATAAATAGGGGAGAGTCGGGTAGTATCGGACATCGGGTAATATCGGACAGTGAGTTTCTTTCATCTACCACACGATAATAGTACCTGATTGACATGGTTACGTTTCTGTGATGTCGCATAGAGAAACATAACCATGTCATTCAGGTACTACCATATGGTGGTAGATGAAAGAAACGCACTGTCCGATATTACCCGATGTCCGATACTACCCGACTCTCCCCTAAATAAATACAAAAATCTTCAATCAGTATTTTTGTCTATGCACTTCGAGAAGCGATACTACGCCTTCTGTATGACAAACTTGCCTTTCACAGTCAGTCGTCCCTGCGCTCTCGTTCGGCCATTACTGTTGACGGCGGAGCATTCGTATGAACCAGCGTCCTCTTGAGAGATGTTGGAGATGTACAGACTTCCCACTGGAGAAATTCTAAAGTAACAGTAATTGTACAGTGTCAGTTATTCCCAGTGGCGTAGAGTGAAAAATACACTATGTCAGCCGTGGCGAAAATGTGACTCGCGAGCACATTGTGGCTCGCAATGATAGCTGTGCATTTCTCTTACTTCCTACCTCCCCAACCCCCACCCACCCCCTGTTGAGGAAGAGAAGACCTGATGGCCTTAACTACACCAGAATAAATAAATAAATAAATAAATAAATAAATAAATAAATAAATAAATAAATAAATAAATAAATAAATAAATAAATAAATAAATAAATAAATAAATAAATAAATAAATAAATAAATAAATAAATAAATAAATAAATAAATAAATAAATAAATAAATAAATAAATAAATAAATAAATAAATAAATAAATAAATAAATAAATAAATAAATAAATAAATAAATAATTAAATAAATAAATAAATAAATAAATAAATAAATAAATAAATAAATAAATAAATAAATAAATAAATAAATAAATAAATAAATAAATAAATAAATAAATAAATAAATAAATAAATAAATAAATAAATAAATAAATAAATAAATAAATAAATAAATAAATAAATAAATAAATAAATAAATAAATAAATAAATAAATAAATAAATAAATAAATAAATAAATAAATAAATAAATAAATAAATAAATAAATAAATAAATAAATAAATAAATAAATAAATAAATAAATAAATAAATAAATAAATAAATAAATAAATAAATAAATAAATAAATACATATTTCGGACACGAATATTTCGGACCCTCTTCACTCACTGGAGTCAAACTTCGTTCCATTTGTATTTGTCTCTGACCTGCGAGTGGCGTATCGTCGCAATGTCTCTCTCGAAACCATGTACCTCTACAAAAACGAAAGTTTCAAGTAGGATGGGAGGACGCATTTTCTTGCTGCCAATATGATGAGAATATTAAATGTATGATTTGTTCACAAGTATTACGAGGAAAACGGTTGTATAACGTAAAACGGCATAATAATACATATCACTCATGAAACATTAAAAGGTTAAGTAATTATTATTATTATTATTATTATTATTATTATTATTATTATTATTATTATTATTATCATCATCATCATCTCTGTACGTCGATTCTTTTTTCAGCAGATGTACGAATAATGCGGTTAGATCTTCAATTTAAACTCACAGATTTACAATGTGACGTTAAATGAAAGCTAGATGTAAGGACTTGACAAATGTTGAACTTTTCAAATCTTTGCCAAAAAATAAATATCCGAAGCTTCGTTCTTTCGCTTGCTCTGTTGAAGCCATGTTCGCTACAACTTACGTTTGTGAAAAATTATTTTCAACAATGAAAATAGTAAAAACCAAATTTAGACAGACAAATACCTTCGTGATCAACTACGACTGGCAGTAAGTGACATAATTCTTGATTTTGAAACTCTGTCGCAGAGACATTCTGAAGACAGTTAATAGGTTGTGAGAATGTGTCCTATTTTCTTATTCATTTCTTTCTTACACGTACTAAACATTAGTTTGTAGCCTTGTACTGCATAAAATTATAGGCCTATTTAAGTGCTTGACGTAAGGAAAATGAAAATCCGTTAATAAGTCAGACAGTTGCTTCACTTCCCCTTCGGGTGTCCGCCTCCCTCCATAGGTGCTATGCACGTTACAGGTTACACAGTGGCTCGGCGCACAATCACATTTTCGCCACGGCTGACATAGCGTATATTTGGACAAACGTGAATAATAAATAATTGGATATCAAAAATCTTGTCCGGTATCGGACGTCCAAGACGGGACACCCGATGCAGTGTGCTGCCAGCCTTATCACTGATGTGCAAGTATTTAAGGACCTCTTAAGGTAAGCGTTCACTACATCGTACCGCATTCATCGGACGAATCGCACGGATCGGAAAAAGACAATCTTTACTGTAATTGTTATGTAACCGCGTTCACTACATCGTATCGCACGCATCGGCTCTCGGCAAATCCGTCCACGTTTCTCGGATGAGCAACTTTTCCGATGCGTGCGATCATGGCCTTCTTTAATAAATCAATTTTAATTGCTCAACTGTTACTATTATGTTGTGCCATGTTCAGTGTCGCGCCAAAATGGCAGACGGAAAACTTATTTCGCTTGTAGAAAATTGCGAAAAATTATATAATTTGAGGTATTCCCATTACAGTAATCAAGGCGTTTCTTACATATATATATTATGTAACAATATTTCTTTCGTTTCTTCCTCTTCAATTAAGACGCATGAAGCAATTACAAATTCTTATTCGCTAACAGTCATAATTAATAGACCTAACCTCAACTCCTCTGCTTTCAGTAATGTCAATATCGTACGACGTCATGTTTTAAACACCTGATAGGGAATCCGATGAGGCGATGAGCTTACAGTGAACGCACTGCACTTAAAATATCCGTTGCGTGCGATTCGTACGGGGAGTGCGATACGATGTAGTGAAAGCTTACCTTTACAAGATACGTAGAATTACACGAATTAGCAAGTTGTATATGCGGATAGTAAATTCGGTGTAGGCACACCTGTGTTTCCTGGTGAGTGACAATGTGGAACCATCTTTGGTCCAGGTGATGGTGGGCTTGGGGTTGCCGTCAGCCTTGCACGGTATCTCGATGGTGCTGCCCCTGGGTGCTTCCATGTTATACGGCGTGATGACCATTCTGGGCGCAGGGCCGTCCCTCTGTGCGAAGTGCTGAGTGGACACATCCCGGAAAACTCCGTTCACAATCAGGTGTGCGCTGGTCTCCGTGAAGCCCACGATGTTCTGTGCTCGACAGGTGTACAGACCTGAATCGGACTCCTTCACGTGCTGAATGTACAACTGCTGGCCTGTAATGTAGCAGATGAAACTTATCAATACATGAAATTAGTGAGTTAAGAAAAGTAATACATTCTCCCATTTAATAGTAGCATGTGGCCAAAGAAGAAATATAGAATTCTCAAACAAATTAACAAATGTTTCATGATTTACTTTTTGTAACACTTCTAAAATTTTACTTGAAGCAAGTAAGGAGGTAGGTTTTGAAGTAAACCCGAAAAAAAAACAAAGTAGGATATGATTATGTCTCGTGACCAGAACATAGTATGAAATTAAAATAGGCCTATAAAAATTGCAAATTTATCTTTTGAAAAGTTGAAAAATTCAAATATCTCGGAGCAACGGAACAAATATAAATGATAGTTAGAAAATCAAACGCAGAATAAATATGAGAAATGCCTGTTATTCGGTTGAGAAACTTTTGTCATCCAGTCTGTTTTAAAAAAAGCTGAAATTAGAATTTATAAAACAGTTATAGGCCTACCTATTACCGGTTATTCTGTATGGTTGTGAAACTTGGACTCTGACTTTGAGAAAGGAACAGAGATTAAGAGTGTTCGAGAATAAGGTGCTTAGGAAAATATTCAGGGCTAAGAGGGATGAAGTTACAGGAGAATGGAGAAAGTTACATAAACAACTGTACGCATTTTATTCTTCATCTAACATTATTAGGAACATTAAATCCAGACGTCTGATGTGGGCAGGGCATATAACACCTACGGGTGTATCCAGAAATGCATATACAGGGTGATTCACGAGGATTTATCGTCACTTACGGAGTTTATTTCCGAAGACATTCTGAGCAAAAAAAGTCATATAAACATGTGTCCTAATCTCAATATTTTCAGAGTTACTAATTTGAAGTTTTTAGTAAAAAAATCTGTCTTTTTTAATTTAATGGGTAAAAGAATATTAAAAATAGAGAATGAACTATTCAGGAGTATCATTTCTTTAATTGGCTAGTGTTCTGAAGCTAAAAATATGTTGTCAGTTGCTTTGTACAGAGTTTCTTTTCCAATTTTTGACTAAAAATTACAGTACTGTTACGCACTTATCACAAAAATTGTTACAAATCATACGACTTTAGTAACTTGATTCTTTATAGTTTAATTATGCATCCTAATGTACAGTCTTGAAGAATTTAAAAGAGTGGCGTAATTTGTAACAATTTTTGTGATAAATACTGTACGTAAGAAAAATGTAATTTTATAACTAAAAATCGAAAGAAAAATTCTGTACGAAGCAACTATAGAATTCACAACACATTTTTAGCTTCAGAATAATAGCCAATTTAAGAAAAGATACTCCTGAATACTTCATTCTTTATCTGTAATATTCTCTCACCCTTAAAACTAAAGAATAATAATATTTTACAAACAACTTCAAATTAGTGTAACTCTGAAAATATTGAGATTAGGACACATGTTTATATGATATTTTTTGCTCAGAATGTCTTCGGAAATAAGCTCCGTAAGTGACGGTGAATCCTCGTGAATCATCACCCTGTAGAGCAGTGATCGCCAAAAGCTGTGTTGAGACACATGCCCCTGTCTCCACTCAAGCGTAACCATGGCATCATACCCCCACCCTCTGTTTACAGCCTTCACTTCGATATAAGTAAAGACATTTATCAGCAGCGGACGTCCACATGTAATGTTACAAGTGTGTAGGATAATATGTTTAGAGGTCTTTTCGAAAACAGATAGTAAGTAAAAACTTAATTTTAAGGAGCATGGAAGGAAAAGTATTTATTTTTTGCAGATGGCAAAAATATGAGATACTTAATTTGTTGTAAAATTTTAAATGAAGTATAAAAGAACAATGTACGTTGTCATTATTTTTCTTGTTACAAAGACTACCAGCCCTTACATGTAACTTGAATATTTAATTTTAAACTGACAATAAAAAGTATCGGCTTCTATGTCTTAATCGGTGTAAAATACTTCGACGTTTTTTCCGACGTATGTAGCGTAATTTACAACTTCCTGACCAGCCTGGTACATTTGTCTAATTTCAAATATCTCCTGATATAAAGTACACGTTCTTTTTATGGTAAATAAGAAAATAAATTCATTTTATTTGATTAATAATACAACAATAATGAATAGGAAGATAAAAAATTAACATGGAAAAATGCGTGTAAAGTTAATAACTAGAAGAATATTATATTGCTTTTGTTTTTTGGTCACAGTCTGTCTCTGCATTGTTATTCGCTGCATTACCTGAGGAGATACCCACTCCACCCCTCTCCTGCGATTGTGGTGTGCGGATTGCATTTCTATTACGTCACAATTTCGTGGTGTATGGCAACTACTGCTGTAGAGTGTTAGTTGGAAGACCTGAGGGAAAAAGACCTTTGCGGAGGCCAAGACGTACATGGGAGGATAATATTAAAATAGATTTGAGGGAGATGGGATATGATGGTAGGAAATGGATTAATCTTGCTCAGGATAGGGACCAATGGCGAGCTTATGTGAGGGCGGCAATGAACCTCCGGGTTCTTTAATAGTAATATACGTTACAAGAGCGGTATGTTGACGTTTTCATGGTCAAGGAAAAGATTGAAAAAGCGAAACGTAGCCTAGTTGAGCTTTTTTTAATTTCCGAGAACATGAAAACAAACATACCGCTCGTGTATCGTACATTATTTTGTGCGAAGATCGTTTATTACATACCTGAAAGACGAATTTCTAATTAGTTGCAATGAAATCTCCATGTTGGTTTCTGTTTAATGACGGCAACTTCGGAACACCAAAATATCTTTCTTCAACATTGTTGCTATAAAATGTTTTCTGTGTTTACTATACTCCAGCAGGCCGTGATATACGTCTGTCTTCCCCCCCCCCCCAGTCTATAAATGCGAACTTAAAACAAACGGTAAGGTTATGTAATTATTTATTTTTCATTTTAATATTTTAACAATATTATTTATATAACATATTGCAGTAATAACATCGGCATCTGGAATCTTGTTGATTTTTTCACGGCTTCCTTAATGTTACTTGTATCAGGAATGCAATAAGTTTCGTGGAGTAGTAGACTTTACTTAATTTTTGCAAATACTTAAAAACAATAAGTTTCCAATTTATAATTATTACTATGTTAAACGTCTCTAAAAATAATATGTTAAAAGCCTAAAGCAGTAAAATGAATGTCGCGCTAAAAGCGGTAAGAAGAGGGAAATTGTTATGTGTGTTAATTTGGGAATACTGAACGTGGTATTTCACACTTACCGCGTATTGGTTCTGTGCGGAAAACAAGCAAATACGCACGATCTCGCACAAAGGTATTTGTAAGTAAGTACTCTTCAAGAGTAACGTAATCTAGGTACTATTGGATATACTGGGAATGCAGTACTAACCTCCAGCAGAAATACTGATACGACCACCAGCAGCTACACTGCGCCCGTCCTTGAACCAGCTGATGGTTGGGGCAGGGAGGCCGTCGGCGACACATTTCAACTGGGCGAGTCCCCCACTCTTGAGAGTCAGGTTCTCTGGGTGTGTGGTGAAACTCGGCACAACTGTCACAGAAACAAAACATTGTACAACACAAACGAACCTTCGGTGATATCAACAAGACCTCTGTATATGATGCTGAATGAATTTCTGTTAATAATATCAGATATCGTTAGGGTTGCTAGGTTTCCTAAATGACAGTAAAAGGCAACTGCAGTTTATGGTTGGCAGTCAGGAAGTACTGAAGTACTGAGCACGAGTTCTACCCTTTCAGGGGCGAGCTAAAGTTTTTCTGTATATATTATGTTTTATGTTACAATTATTAGCAAAATAAATAAATAAATAAATAAATAAATAAATAAATAAATAAATAAATAAATAAATAAATAAATAAATAAATAAATAAATAAATAAATAAATAAATAAATAAATAAATAAGTAAATAAATAAATAAATAAGTAAATAAATAAATAAATAAATAAGTAAGTAAATAAATAAATAAATAATTCAATAAATAAGTAAATAAATAAATAAATGAATAAATAAGTAAATAAATAAATAAGTAAATAAGTAAATAAATAAATAAATAAGTAAATAAATAAATAAATAAACAGATAAATAAATAAATAAGTAAATAAATAAATAAATGAATAAATAAGTAAATAAGTAAATAAATAAATAAATAAATAAATAAATAAATAAATAAATAAATAAATAAATAAATAAGTAAATAAATAAATAAGTAAATAAGTAAATAAATAAGTAAATAAATAAATAAATAAGTAAGTAAATAAGTAAATAAATAAATAAGTAAATAAGTAAATAAATAAATAAGTAAATAAATAAATAAATAAATAAGTAAATAAATAAATAAATAAATAAGCAAATAAGTAAATAAGTAAATAAATGAGTAAATAAATAAATAAATAAGTAAGTAAATAAGTAAATAAATAAGTAAATAAATAAATAAATAAGTAAGTAAATAAGTACATAAATAAATAAATAAACAGATAAATAAATAAATAAGTAAAAAGTAAATAAATAAGTAAATAAATAAATAAATAAGCAAATAAATAAGTAAATAAATAAGTAAATAAATAAGTAAGTAAATAAATAAATAAATAAGTAAATAAATAAATAAGTAAATAAGTAAGTAAATAAATAAATAAATACATAAATAAATTTACAGTCTGTGTAGGGTTACCATGACAAGAAATTCTATAGGAGGACATGGAATTTAAAATAAGAGGACATTACTGAAAAAGGGAGAACTTTTTAAAAATTGGCATGAACAAAATTAAAGATAAAAACAATGGCTCACCTTAGTCAGTTTTCTCACTAGTTGCTGGATCAGTATTACATCTGTACCCTACCTATCGATGGAGCCCACTTTGTGCACAAGAGCCTGAAGAGACAAACTTATATCTTGTAACAAATAACTATGGAACCGTTCACAGGACATGTCCTTGAAATTATATTTCACTATTATGCTACCTCTGACTGTCTCCGTTAACGTGCGATTTTGTCCTTTGGTCCATAGAACAGATATTAGGGAAAATATTCTCTCAACACTTCCATTGTGACTTGGAATAAATATATAGAATTGACTTCTGAGAAAGTTTCAGTGCTCGCATAACTATTGGAATTGAAGAATTTGCATCATTGTTTATCTAAACTTAAATCTTTGTCCAAATTAACTTGATTGGCATATCTTTGTACATTGCAGAATCAAACTGATAAAGTAGCTTAGAATCATGAATAGTGACATTTGTGAAGTGTAAGAATTCAATGCATGTCAATAGATCATCATATTTTATGTTTTTTATGTACTCCAGCTTCAACCATTGAAAGCAGTTAAATTCTTTAATAGGTTTTCACCATTTGTTTAGATATTCTATGCATAATATCGCACATTATTCAATATTCATATTAATTCTAGTTGAAATGCGAAATGCCGGACATTTCAAAATTTTTTTTAAATGCCTGCCGGACAGAATAAAATGATTAAAAAAGAGAACATGTCCTCCTTTTACCGGACGGATGGTAACCCCATTTCTGTGAGCATAAATATGTGCAACCGACAAAGATTATATTGTATTTTTTTAAATATCAAAGTGTCGAGGGCCAACAAAATCAGCACAACGGACCATGCTGATTTATATAATCGTCCATCGGTAATCTTGCGTACATATAGCTGGATAACTAATTGTAATTTCAGCAATTAAAAATGACATAACTGAAAACTTGTTTTAAGTGAAGTGTAACCAGATTAATAAAACGTTGGAAATAAATTTAACATATTTTGTACTTTTGCAAATAATTTCGTTGTTTCTACTTCTTACTACGTAGGAAACATTATTTTATTAACAGTAATAAATTAATAAGAATTTATAGCTTGACTGGAATAAATGGTTTTCGGATTTTTTACTGTAGCAATCTAAAAGAATGAAATACATTTGACATTTGTTTATAGGCTATAGTTTTCTTAATGAATAACGGTCTTACTAATAAACTGTGTTTACGTTTTATACCAGACTTATGCATATTTGGGACAGAAAACGTTAATAATAAACCATGCATAAGCGATGGATGTATAAACAGCCTGTAACCATACATGGAAATTGCTTTGCTGCAGTTATACACACAAAACCCCCTGTTTAAATAATGTACATAGAAAGAAATGGCCGTCTTTTAACAGCTGTTCTTATCGATTGTCATTTTATGATAATGGTTGCCTGTAACCATAGAAGAACAAACCAAAGAGCATAGAATAATTAGAATAATATTGCTGTAGCTATAATCTTTGAAAAAAATATATTTATTTTTTTTTTCATAAGTCTATATTATTTTTGGGAGTGTTTTTTGTAAGTAATTTTATGAGGTTGTTATTGATATGCTGATAAATTATTTGTACGAATTACGAATTTGTAAACATAAAGACAATCGTATCCAACAAATAAAACAAAAGAATATAAAAACACGGTCACCTAGAAAATTACACATTACTATTTACAAAATGACAAACGTTCAGTTCAAAATTAATACATAACTAAATTACAAATAGCGTGGTAATCGATCAGGCCCAGTTGTACTATCGATATTTTGCGTGGCACACTAGCGCACACTATCGGATTTTATAGAGAATCTCAATTATTCTATTACCTTTCGTAATAAAATAATGACGAAATTATGACGTAGCTGTGTAACACTTATATTGTTATATACGACGTGTGTAGTGATTATTAGTCAGGAATTTACACACGACTTATAAACGAGCTATTCATTGTGTAAGTATAAGACAGTTGAACGTCTGGAAAAGAGTTTTTATTAGTAAGACCGTAAATCATTCATCGTCTTCATTAAAATAAAGATATATCATAATTTATTTACATATCTAGCTAAGTCAATACAAACATGCAAGGTAATAACTACAAATAATACATAGACAATTTAAACACACTGTTGCAGACTCTTAAATCATTCCAGCTATTTCTTACTAAACTTGACGCCGTAATATTGATAGAGCGTAGTTTTCTCAATATAAAAAATAACATCAATTGAAATATTTTTCCTTATACTGTAATTTATTTTCTTATGCATTTTCCCCGCCATTTTAATCTGTTTTCAGACTACGTGAGTGATCAAATATTAGGACATGATAAAATATGAGACAATATGACAAGTTGCAGGCTTGCCAGGGATAAAAATGGTGACAGATTGATGAAATTATGACTACGAAACGGGAGGAAACCTGCCGAATACACTTTTTGTCTACCACAAGTTCCACCTGGATTTTTCTGAAATGGAACCATATTCAGGCGTGAAAAGTAGTCTAGCTATTATTTTAGATTTCTTAGCGAATAAAGTGTAAAGCAAGAAATATGCAGGCTGTGTTTTTGGCAATAGATATATATTATGTAATTTAATTTCTTTGAATGATATAAATAAAAAAGGAAACAAATGGCTATCTAACAATAAAACAAAATAATATGCATTGTCTATATTCATACTAGTGCATTCGAAATGTTATATTTATTTCAAAATGTGACTTACTTTTGAATAACTCTATATATCTAACATAATATAAACCTGCAAAGTAAACAGGTTTATTTTCCAAAATAATCCTGAAAGTTAATAAGTCCATAAAGGCACAGGTTCATTACAACACAAACACACGAAACTACGAAGATAAGTTTAAAGAAAGCGAAAAATGCAAGTTGAAAGCTACATTATATTTCTATAACGTTAAAAGAAACATAAACGGATGGTAGCGTACTATTATCGATTTGGAAATACTTAAAACTACCTCATTGAACTTTCACTAATGTCACTGTAACGGCCATTCAAATAATTCCAGGTACAGTGGAAAGTATGAAAAGTACTGGAAAGTGGAAAATACTAATATACTAAACTTGTTTCCAAGGCGATCTTTATCTTTTTTTGCGTTAAAGGTGAGTAATTTCCCCTGGACCAAAAATGCAAATAAATCTGTGACTAAAATACGAAACCATGGACGAGTTCATGCGGTAGGGTGAGGGGAAGCCATACTTCCGAAACGAGCTGTCATTTCAAACCTGGCAGAGTTATACAAGTGGCCGTTTTATCAACTTCCATGTGAGTATTTTCCATTTTGTCTTAATTTTTACATTTTTCACTGTATCTAAAATTGTTTGCATGGTCGTTACAAAGTCATTAGTGAAATAATAATTATTAGGCATTTTAAGTATTTCGAATCCGCTATATAAGTACTCCATAACCCATAAAAGTTTTTAAGATTGTTATTCGTACGAAAGAAAATAAGAATTATTCCATAAATGATAACTTTTCTCTTATCTTATTTGTTAAACAATACACAGATCTCAAAATGCTACATAAAAATGAAAGCAGTCATGCACTCAATATTGAAAAAAAAGGCTATCTACTGAAACAAAAGACTATCTGCTACATAAAGAAAAGCGATACTACTGCAGTGATGGCATGCAGTTACCTTTCGCGAGTGACTCTGATTCTACATCAGCAAGTGGAGAAAAACAAATATTTGTTAGTTTAGCCAACAGCAGACTCTATGCGAAGTAACAGGATGATATGTGGTATTGAAATCTTGCTTATTAAAGAGACAATTTTGAATTATTGTAGGGCCTATTGGTCAATTTTATGTATCGAACACAAATAAAATAATAAATTAATTATTGTACCAATTACTAGCATATTCTACGTTATTTTATAATTTTTTACATAGGTGTACACTGGACTACAAAAGAAATGCCGATACGAAATTATATCGTTTTCCGAGAACTTTAGCAAACATGGCGAGGTGGAAAGCTATTATCCTGAGATTAGTTTTTCAAAAACATGTAAATACGACTTTTATAACATGTTAATATGAATTGATTTTAAATTATTCATATAGGTACTTTTATTTATTTTACAACATTAATAAGAATATTACACGAAGATAGTGAAAATTGCAGTTTATATGGTATTCCACAGCCTTCCTTATTATCCATGAATGTTGTCATTGTTACAATCGATATATGCGGCCAGTTACGTTTCATATTGTATTAACAAAAACATTTATGAATTATTTTATTATAAATACACATACAGAACAGAAAATTGAATCTAACTGAAACATTTAACGACACATTTCTCCTCCATGCCTTCTGCGTATCTATATTTGTAATGTTTCCTAAGTGAAATCTTCGTAATACAATAATATTTTAAATCGATAGCGACTTCGACTCGGCATTTCTTTTGCAGTCCAGTGTATCCTGCATATCTTTTCAATTGTAGTTCAAGACAATAAACTACAAACGTTATGCATCTTTCGCAACAGGATGAAGGAACTGGACTGCTATGAAACGCGTAAAATGTATAATAAGAAAGTAAGAATTAACCTTCAAAACTTTTTTTGGGGTGGAATGACTGTTTTTATTTAACATTGTTCCAGACATTATTTTCTCCGATGTTAGTACTCTCATAAAGTTGAAAATTTACTTTGACAATCCCTTAATCTACTATATGCACTAATTCACAAACTCAAAATCAACAATACTGTTACTAAGGAACTGCAAGGTTTCCATAGCAGGAAAATGTTGTTTGGTAATGTTCTGGATCTCAGATTTGTTTAATTTTCCTTTAGGAACAAAATAAAATGAGAATTTTCTTTCTAAGGAGGAGCACGCTAACACATACAAATTATACGACGGTAAACTAAAGTGTCAGTTGGCAACATTGATTCTGTACCACATGTGCATCCTATTGCTTCAGTCGAACTCATAACTCTCATTTGTCTTCCTAAACGTGTTAGTGGTCTAGAATGTGCTAATCACTTCTCTTTGAACTATTAGTAAAATGTGACAATATTCACATCATCTTCTTGTACAAGTATCATGACCGGCTACATTCGAGATACGATTTAGTGGTGTATCAAAGTATCGTTTTAGTAGGGTAAATAATAACCATGTTCTTTTAGACTGACCTCGGAGCTTTTATCATTTCTTTTGAAACGAGTGTGTATAAGAGCTCCTTCAGACGAGGCCTGGTGCGTTAGTGACGCTACGAACTCGCATTAGTGCAGCTGCTTAATACATTAAATTTTAGTAGAGATTTTTTTCAGTCTTCCAGTGAACATGGACATAGAAGGAGATATAAGTATTTGGAAACTTTGCTCATACGGATAAATAATAGACGTAAAAATAGAAGAGTCTAGGTCCATCCATTAGTTTTATAACGACAGAATCGAGGACCATTTGATACTTTGATGATTTACATCAGAACAATAAAAAAGTTATTTTTTGCATATTTAAGAAATTATTTCAAGAGTTTTTAGCAGGAATTACCAATGAAATTCGAAATAATTGAATCCTGCAAAAACTTACATATAAAATAATTTAAAAGCAAATAAATAAGCAAGAATAAAACCCATTAAATAAATACTGAAACAAAAATCGGAACTAAATAAAAAAATAAAGATTAAATAGAATCAAAAATAAAAAAAGTAAAACCCCGTGGCACAACAGGCTGTATACTGTCGTGGCGGTCTAAGGAATTGGTGGTCCAACAGTTTTCGTTAGCAACGCCATAGACGCGCCACTAAAATAGTGGCCTGGATGTGGCCCCGTCTGAAACCTACAATTTAATTCCATGTATCGTGACGGAAAGTGCCAATTTAGTGATCGCCACTGGCGCGAAGCAAACCACTTAGAGCGTCTGCAGCGCCACTATTCTGTGGCTGTGGCTGTGTATGAAGGCCTCCATTTAAATCCATTATTCACAAGCGGCAGCGCTTCTAAAAGTGGCCTCGTCTGAAGGGGCTCTAAGTATATTTTACGGATATGAATGGAGTGCCACTTCAAACGTTAATGTTTTCTTTGGAAGTGCGTGTATATGAGTGTAATTAAGGAATATGACTGCAGTGTCAGTTTTTAATGTTTGATATCTTTGGAATCGAAAATACGAGTATATAGCCTATGACTTTTTTAGAAGCGGGTGTGTACGTATCTATTCGACGAATATGAATGTAGTGATAGTTGTAATGTTTGTTTGTTTTTAAGCGAATGTGTTTGTTCATTCGATAGATATGGAATTAGGGTTGCCAACTGTAGGGGATGGGAATTTAGAACACATTAAAAATAAATGTAAGTTACATTAAAAAAACTTACAACTTGTTTCAATGTAAATACACTTGTATTTTGAAACTCAATTATAAAACATTACAATTAGGGTTACTACCTTTGTACTGATATTTTGGTTGAACGTTAAAATAGATGATATAAAAGTCTTTCTTGTCTTTTATTTTTAAAAGCAAAGCGATTGATATACATGTTACTAGATTCGCCACATTAACATTCTACTTTAAAACAATAGTTATTGCTTCCTTTGCTTTTGTTTAATAGTTATTTGTTTGTGGAAACAAAATCAGAAAATTCTCTATAGAAAACATTAAAATTAGTTCTGATTTCACAGGTTCTGGTCTCATCTGGTTTGTCTCGTCAGTCCAGAAATTTATTTGCGAAAAAAACTCGCTCCAAATGAGCATTGTTGATAATTGGAAGAGCATGTATGTGTTGAATCATTTTGTTTAGGCTACGTTTGGTACACTACATATCTTCAAAACAGTATCCCAGCATGTTTTCATTTGATATTTTGATTTTTAATAAGTGTGCTTCTTCATGATTAAAATTCACGAACTGCCACTGGTTTTACCAACTTTTTATCTTATGTATACAGCTGTAAATATATGGTGTCATACTACATTACTACTAAAATATTTTCCCTTCATAAAACATGTACAACTGTCACATTCTACCCACAGGATCACGAAATATGTCAGCTCTTCCCGGCAATCCAATGGCCTCAAATTAAAATTCTGGCATTGTCCCCTGTCTTTGCGTCAATTAGTATGGATGTATTAAATAGGACGCAGATTGATGGTGTTTTTATTAACCTCAACGTAAGACCACTAATAACAGCTGTCTTGTACAAGAAGATGACGAATGTAAAATTAATGACCAGAAACTAAATAACAATAGGGGATGACGATGCATAACCTCAAAGTGAGTAATTTATGACGTCTGTGCCGTGACAAAATAACAGCTATGTGGACAATGTAATATAATTTCTGGTCATGGACTAAATCTATGCTACTGAATTAGTGAAATCACAAGCATTTCATAGCGAAGTGAGCGGAGGGAAATTTGTGCCTACCGTTGACTTTGACGTATGCCACGGATGTGATGCGACCCACGAAGTTGGCAGCTGAGCACTTGTACGTTCCAGAATCTTCTCTCTGGATGTCGGTTATGGTGAGAGTGTTGTCAGACGAGATCTGGAAACAAACAATACAAATTTTAACGTTTTCAAATTAGAGAAGATATATAATAGTCAGTGGCGGCTCGTGGGTATTGAATTAAGGGGGGCTGCATACAAAAATAAACCAAGCAACTTACTTTATTTAAAGATTAGTTCCATGCGCCTTATCTTGTAACTTGTGTTTAAATGAGACAGGCTCATGTCAGTAGATTTACTGGCATTTAAAAGAATCCTGCGGACAAAATTCCGGCACACCGGCGACGCTGATACAATCCCTGCAGTTGCGAGTGTCGTTAAATAAACCATAATTTAATTTTTATATGCAGATTTGAACCTTAGAAATATCTAACTGGCGATGTTGTAGTTGGTTGTATAATATATATAGGCCTACACGATACATAAATAAATGAAAAAAAATAACTGAGCCAGAAATTGGATTCAGGATATTCAAGAGTACGCACCAGGGGGCTTTCCTAATTTATTGTGATGTTAGATGTTTCAGATTCCATTATGGTTTGAAAACATTCTAGCAATGGCTCCTTCTTCTCATGAACAACATTTACTGTTCTTATTTTAAATCCATCTTGTTGCCCATCTTGTTGATGGAATTGTCTTTGAAACACATTAATCTAATACAGACTGTGAGGAGATCGAGAGAAGAAAGCAGGGATACTGGATAAATTATCAAAAAATATGCGGGCCTTTGTATTTTGTTTAGCGTCTCTTTCCATTATGATATTCAACTGATGGGCACTTAATTCCACATTTCTCCTGAATTATTAAGCTACTGAACTGAATAGACTGTAAATATTGTACATAATTAAACATTGTTGCACTTGTTATACTCACAACATTAAAGAAAATGTATTTAAAACTGCGCGCTACTGACAAACTGCTGCAAATTTTGCAGCGCCTGGAAACTCTGGATTCACGGCAAGGGGCAGTAGGGAGGAGGGGTAAAACTAACGCGCAAAGCATCCGAGACGAGACTGGCAGCTCCAGGGGAGGAAATGGCTTCACCCTATAGTCCTTGTCTCTGGTTTCGCTCTGGCAGCACCAGGGGAGGAAGTGACTTCACTAACGATTGCGTGCATGTCATTGAGAGCGAATTTTTTTTTTAATTCGAGCCGCTAAATAAAGACTGTATAATAAATGTATTTCACACCATAAAACGAGACAAGAGCCACAAATGTCTGGGGGTGCTGCAGCTCCGCAGCCCCTCTTCGAAAGCCGCCCCTGATAATAGTACATTATGCAACGAGCCTATAATGATAGTAATTAAGAATCGAGTATGGATATTTATGAAACGAGCGCAAGCGAGTTTCATAATTTTCATACGAGCTTAATTACCATTATAGGCGAGTTTCATACGACTTTTTATGCTCGACCATATTTCTAACTTGAAATTACCGGTATTCAGATGTATACATTTTATTTGTATCTGACAAGATCGGAAGTGACCTTGTTCTAGGTCGTGAATTGTGAGATGTGCGCAGACGCGAAAGTATTTATTTTTTCCGAGGAAGAATAATGTCATTGACCTTGACGTAGTCCCGTTAAACTTGATAATATTATAATATTATAACCTTGATTATTGAATTCGACATTGAAAAACGAGATGATAAATTGAATTTATTTGAATATTATTTACAATTAACGCTAATTATTATAGTAACAGAACATAACCTTCTGCGACAGTATTGGATTTCCAGCCTCCGTGACTTTTCGCTAATTCTCTTTCGATTGCATATCCGAGAATAATCGATACTTGCGGTTTTATAACGGTACAAAGCTGACTTGTCATTGGCTGAACACATGTAAGCTGAGTTATCATTGGCTGAAGACCTGTACTTTAATGAGTAGGTGTACTTTAATGACATGCATTAAAGGACTGCTACCGGGTGTATAATTAGTACATTTCGGCATGGTCGAGCATAAATATACATTATTAACCTTCTTTCATAAGAACAAGAAGCATTTTAACACATATTGGCATAATTATAATACGAGAAGAAACATATTTCATTTTACAGAATCCAAAAGTTCGACAGCTGCTGGTATGAAACATGGCTTCAACTATGGCTTAAGCGGTTAGGTACAGCTTACAGCTGTAAAATTTTGGAAATATTTAACATTTTCTTCCTCCATTACTTTATCTTGTAGAATAATGAAAATTAATATGTGTAAAGCACTGTTCTTCTGCTATATGATAAAAATATGTTTACGATATAAAAAAGATTATTTATATATTTTGTTCAAAATTCAAAATGGTGGCAGTTCACTGTGCAGTGATGAAGCTTTTCCCTCATAACTAAAAAAACTATTCAACATTCTGTGATGAAATTTTTTGTGTGTATTCATGCATGTTATATCTGCAATGTGGTGCAAAATCACTTCTCTGCCTTTAATAGATTGTCTGATAAAAAATAAATTCATTTTAAAATGGTCAAATATCAGTATTTTCTTCTAACACAAAATTAAAAAAAATATTACTTATTAAGGAATGTAGTTGAAAGAGCATGATATTGTAAACACTAGTTGCAGCAATAAAATAAAAGGGATAGAACACGAAAAAGTTAACAAGTTTATGAGTTATGAGGGAAATGCTTCATCACTGCACAGTGAACTGCCACCGCTTTGAATTTTGAAAAAAATATATATAAATAATTTTTTTAAAATCGTAAAAATATTTTTTTCATATAGCAGAAGGGCAGTGTTTCACACATGTAAATTTTCATTATTGTACAAGATACAGTAATGGAGGAAAAAAATACTGAATATTTCCAAAAATTTTACTGCTGTTAGCTGTACCTAACCCCTTAAAACTTTACAACAAATTAATTTCTCAGTGCCCTGCTTTAGCTAACATAAGTATGATCAAATTTAAACTGAAAATTGACGAAATTATTAAGGGAACTTAACATAGGGTTAGATAAAATTAGTAAATATTAGTCTTATTATTATTATTATTATTATTATTATTATTATTATTATTATTATTATTATTATTATCATTATTATACTTGTAAATATTTGTTATGAACATTTTAAATTGTGATTGTTCTTTATCATATAGGCTCTTGTTTTTGTAATCTGTTCTATTTTATGGCTTATATTAATTTGTTTATTTTATCTTCTTCTTTCTGCATATCTACAGGTCAGTTTACTTCCCATCACGAGCGTTTGCTCAAACGAGGATAAATTCCTTAATTTGTATTTCTGTTTTATGTACCCGTATATAATAGTTTCTTAATGTATATTTTTAATGTAAATAAATTAATTGTTTTTGAAATTATACAGCATGATATAACATTGGTTAAGTTACTGAATGTTGAATTTATAAAATAATTTGTGTTCTACGATTGGCATAATTCCATTACATATTTTACTTCACTCGGTAACGATAATATTCACTAGCAGTGTTGAAATACCTTTTTTAGTACACTAGCATCATAAATAGTCTTTACTGTTGATCAAAGTCACTAATAAAACGAAATTTTATGACGCGCACAATAAAATTGTCATAGCAACAATTAAGTCATTAACTAAAGTCTACATCAACTGAATATTCACTTCAAGGTCAATGCATAGTTGTCGCTTTGGTTCTGTCATAGAGAAGAGAAATTCTTGCGAACTTCATACGCTGCGTGCTATACCCATGAATGAAAACATTGATCCATATATATTATTTAGTGCATAAGTTATGCCTGCATGAAATAGATTAATCCTCAGTATAATTTAACCGTTCTTGAATAAATACATCCTTTATGAAAACATCGACCCCTAATATTTAATATATTATACCTGCACAAAATAGTCTAGCTCTTTGTGTAATGCAGCCGTTCTTAAAAAAAAAATTAGAAATGAGTTATGCATATTACGAAAACGCATATTACATGTTTAATATACTTACTTACTGGCTTTTAAGGAACCCGGAGGTTCATTGCCGCCTTCACATAAGCTCGCCATTGGTCCCTATCCTGAGCAAGATTAATCCATTCTCTATCATCATATCCCACCTCCCTCAAATCCATTTTAATATTATCTTCCCATCTACGTCTCGGCCTCCCCAAAGGTCTTCTTCCCTCCGGCCTCCCAACTAACACTCTATATGAATTTCTGGATTCGCCATACGTGCTGCATGCCCTGCTCATCTCAAATGTCTGGATTTAATGTTCCTAATTATGTCAGGTGAAGAATACAATGCGTGCAGTTCTGTGTTGTGTAACTTTCTCCATTCTCCTGTAACTTCATCCCTCTTAGCCCCAAATATTTTCCTAAGCACCTTATTCTCAAACAACCTTAGCCTATGTTCCTCTCTTAAAGTGAGAGTCCAAGTTTCACAACCATACAGAACAACCGGTAATATAACTGTTTTATAAATTCTAATTTTCAGATTTTTTGACAGCAGACTAAATGATAAAAGCTTCTCAACCGAATAACAACAGGCGTTTCCCATATTTATTCTGTGTTTAATTTCCTCCCGAGTATCATTTATATTTGTTACTGTTGCTCCAAGATATTTGAACTTCTCCACCTCTTGAAAAGATAAATTTCCAATTTTTATATTTCCATTTCGTACAATATTCCCGTCACGAGACATAATCATATACTTCGTCTTTTCGGGATTTACTTCCAAACCTATCTCTTTACTTGCTTCCAGTTAAATTCCCGTGTTTTTCCTAATCGTTTGTGGAGTGTCTCCTAACATATTCACGTCATCCGCATAGACAAGCAGCTGATGTAACCCGTTCAATTCCAAACCCTCTCTGTTATCCTGGACTTTCCTAATGGCATACTCTAGAGCAAAGTTAAAAAGTAAAGGCGATAGTGCATCTCCTTGCTTTAGCCCACAGTGAATTGGAAACGCATCTGACAGAAACTGACCTATACGGACTCTGCTGTATGTACATGTTTAATATACACTTACAAAAATAAATTAACTCCCAGTACAATACTGTACATTCTTTAAAACTCAGAAATACATGTTTTCGAGACATTGGTCCATATAATTACGTTAAATATGTCACTGCCCGAAATGGATTAGCTCTAAATAAAATATAACCGTTCTTTCAGAAGACCGGAAATATACCCATTATGAAAACATTAGCCCATATATCTATACTAATAATAAATCTGTAGCCGAAATTTTTCTGGTAATTTTCGATTTTCCAAAAATAATTGGTCCTAACATATATAATTAACCACCCTGAAACCGAAAATCGCTTTTTTGAAATTTTTGTTTGTATGTCTGTCTATCTGTCTGTCTGTCTGTCTGTCTGTCTGTATGTTTGTTACCTTTTCACGCGATAATGGCTGAACGGATTTCGATGAAAATTGGAATATAAATTAAGTTCGTTGTAACTTAGATTTTAAGCTATATGGCATCCAAAATACATTATTTAAAAGGGGAGTTATAAGGGGGCCTGAATTAAATAAGTCGAAATATCTCGCTTATTATTGGTTTTTGTGAAAAATATTACATAACAAAAGATTCTTCAAAAATAATTTTCGATAAGTTTTATTCTTTGAAAAATTTTGATAGGACTGATATTTAATGAGATAAATGAGTTTTAAAATTAAAATAACTGCCATCTAAGGCCGTGTAATGAATTAAAAAACAAATGACTTCGTCTATAAGGGGCCTTGGACAGCAACAATCGAAAGCTATGAAAGATAGCCTTCAGAGAATGTTTCTGTGTTTGTATGAAGTAATATCGGAAGCTAAATTAACCGATTTGTATAATTAATTATTATTTCACCATTGGAAAGTGTATTTTCTCTAGATGGACATAATGCTATAATGTTATTACAGTGACTCCTGATATAATATAATATAATATAATATAATATAATATAATATAATATAATATAATATAATATAATATAATATAATATAATATAATATAATATATTATATTATATTATATAATTTAAGTTATTTGAAGGGTTCACAACCATAGTGGGCCAAGCGCCATTTACTGAATACGTAGAAAACAAGGGTTAAAATTAAGTTATTACCATAATTGAATGGAAACCTATAACAAGTAAAATAAAATATACACATTAAATCTAAATGATGTCAATCTTCATTAAACTATGGTTGCATGTAATAAAAATTAAGAAACACGTTAAAGGAATTGTCATTGCACCAAATGAATGTCTCTGGACCAAAATGATCGCATTTTAATTATTTGGATGCAATTTAAATTAAGTAACATATTAAACGATTTATCCTTCTATCAAACACGAATGTTCCCTGGATCAAACGTCCTATTTTAATTATGTAATTACTTTATATTTATTTCTAACGGGTGCAGCGGAGTGCACGGGTACGGCTAGTTAGTAAATATATAGTGAAGATACATTAAGTTTTCATTCAATATATTTTCACAGTTGGATACTGTACTGCATATTCATGAATGATGAAAGGTTTTTGAAACGTGTTCTACATATTGAACGTGCAGATGTACATGTATGAATAGAAAGATATGTGTATGAAACTATTACGCTGAAGTCCACTGACCTGGAACCTCTCCGAGGGCACAATTGGGATGTCATCATGGGACCAGCTGATGTCTGGGCGAGGCTGTCCCAATGCCGCGCAGTACAGCCTCACCGTGGCCCCCTTCTCTACTTCCTGGTCCAACGGCGTACGGCGGAAATGCGGCTTCTCTGTTAAAACACATGAAAAGCTATGATCGAACTTTGGTATCAAAGTAAAATTCTAAAAAAACGGAGTAATACTGACCATGGTGATTATTTCCAGTGTGTGACTTGCCTGTTTTTTTCTTCTACACGATAAAAGGATGAAACACTCTCTTGCTTCCTCTCTCTTTGTCTCTCAGTATCAAAGAGCTATGTTTAAATTCTTATACAGGGTGATTCATGACCAGTGACCCGCGCTTTAGGAATCAGTTCTACAGGGCGTTTTGAGCATAAAATGTCATATGAACATGAAAAGGTGGATTCCAAGCTGGCCTAAGTTTTAATGATAAAATACAATGAGAAAAATGACAAAAAACTGATAAAATAAATGTTACGCCCCTAGTATCAGCATGTTTTTTTTTCAAACGGATCTAAGTAAAGACTTAGGAGAATCTGTTAAATAAACTTACACAGTTATAATTATGGGCTTGAAAAGGATAAATTAAAACGTGAATAAAACAAGGTAAAAATCTTAAAAAAAAAGGACTTAGGACATTTTGGAATCCACCTCTTCATATGGACCCGATTATCATTAGTTTAAAAGTTATTCGTAAAAATCTAATCATACTGTCAATCAGGCTTTGGAGTTGCTTGCATCGTAATACAAACATTAGAATGTAAATTAATATTTGAGGAGAAAAATTCGCTCCGGCGCCGGGGATCGAACCCGGGTCCTTGGTTCTACGTACCAAGCGCTCTGACCACTGAGCTACGCCGAATTCAATCCACAGCACCGGATCGAATCTTCCTCCTTCAGTGTTTCCCTTTGTGGCCTGACTCCAAGTTATACATATATATGTTGACGTGTATGTATAGTGTCAACTGCCAGTATACTAGGAGCGCACTCAGTTGAGTGACTTATTTGGCCGGGATTCCGCAGTTATGATGCACTGTTAGCTATGAGAATATTATGGATTTATTAATTTTCCTACAGAATAATCTCTGTAATGTTGACAATTAATATTTGAGGAGAAAAATTCGCTCCGGCGCCGGGGATCGAACCCGGGTCCTTGGTTCTACGTACCAAGCGCTCTGACCACTGAGCTACGCCGAATTCAATTGTTAACATTACAATATTATTCCTATCTTGTAGGCGCAAGTTTTGACAACGATTCCTATCCTGTAGCTGCAAGTTTTGACAAGATTTCTATCCTGTAGCTGCAAGCTTCGACAAGATTCCTATCCTGTAGCTGCAAGTTTTGACAACGATTCCTATCCTGTAGCTGCAAGTTTTGACAAGATTTCTATCCTGTAGCTGCAAGCTTTGACAAGATTCCTATCCTGTAGCTGCAAGTTTTGACAACGATTCCTATCCTGTAGCTGCAAGTTTTGACAAGATTTCTATCCTGTAGCTGCAAGCTTTGACAAGATTCCTATCCTGTAGCTGCAAGTTTTGACAACGATTCCTATCCTGTAGCTGCAAGTTTTGACAAGATTCCTATCCTGTAGCTGCAAGTATTGACAACGATTCCTATCCTGTAGCTGCAAGTTTTGACAACGATTCCTATCCTGTAGCTGCAAGTTTTGACAACGATTCCTATCCTGTAGCTGCAAGTTTTGACAACGATTCCTATCCTGTAGCTGCAAGTTTTGACAACGATTCCTATCCTGTAGCTGCAAGTTTTGACAAAGATTCCTATCCTGTAGCTGCAAGTTTTGACAACGATTCCTATCCTGTAACTGCAAGTTTTGACAACGATTCCTATCCTGTAGCTGCAAGTTTTGACAACGATTCCTATCCTGTAGCTGCAAGTTTTGACAACGATTCCTATCATGTAGCTGCAAGTTTTGACAACGATTCCTATCATGTAGCTGCAAGTTTTGACAACGATTCCTATCCTGTAGCTGCAAGTTTTGACAACGATTCCTATCATGTAGCTGCAAGTTTTGACAACGATTCCTATCATGTAGCTGCAAGTTTTGACAACGATTCCTACGACATTGCAATACTACTTATGGGCTACGGCTCACCTTTCGTTTTCTGGTAATGCATCTTGGCGGATCTGGATTTGGCTTCTCCAGCTGGACTCTTGGCCATACATTCATACACTCCCACATCTGTGTCTGCTGCGTTCTCAATCATGAGGGTCCCATCAGCTAGTTTCGAGTATCGCGGGTCGCCCATGTTAATTTCATTGCTGCAATACACAAACAATGAATGACACGCTTTCGAATCTATTTATTCAACATATAACAAAGATACAATGATGGGACATAAACTGAGTCACATATACATTTTTTTCTACTTTCATTAAATTTGATAGGTCTACGCAGTAGTGCTGGAGTGTGATTTTGTCACTAGTTCCCCGGTTGTGTCGCTTTGTGCAATTGCTTTGTAGTAAGGGTTCTTGTGAGTCAGTCATAACTAGAAAATGCATTTCTACGTGCTAAAAAGAGAGATTTAGAGCTTTATGAAATTCATTTTAGAACTTGTAGGAGTTTATATAACATTAACAATTAATAATTTTAATTTTGGTAAATATTCTATTTTAGGTGGAATTTATGTACATGCCAGAATGACGTACATGCCTGATTTGAGGAAAAACGCCAGAACCGCGAGAAAAACCCTAACTACGACCTTGTCCGCCATAAGTGTCAGTACACAACAGAGTAACAAACGACTCCTTCGGAGTAGATATCGGGAAAAGTAAGTAATGACTGTCTATTACCAGTTTCAAAAACGTTAGATTCACAAAACACATTTCTTCTGGGAAAACCTTGACAGTTACAGAAACGCTATTTGATTTTTTTCTCAACGGAATATGTATTATATGACTTTGTGTTAAATTATCAAGTTTCTCAAGTTATTTATGCTCTGTCACCAGTATTTTTTTTGTAGCTTATATCGTTTACACCCTGTATACTAAAACATTTAATTTACAGAAAATGAAGAAATAATTCTTACTAAATAATTATATGAAAACTTTAACACAAAAAACATGTAGGCTATATACTCCTTTATTCGTAACAGAAATAAGAAGTGTGCTCGTACCTATGTTAACACAGCCACCTAGTATCAGACAGCAAAACGTTCTGA